>NC_066326.1:3940600-4078100 GCF_022539315.1 Serinus canaria | reverse complement strand
ATCCCTGTCTTTTAAGGAATGCTTTCTGATTACACACCGGAAATTATAATGGGAAACATAAACTAAGTGCACCTTTAAGAGAGGAGAAAAGGGGATAATGCAAGGCGATGGACCTTGTTACATATGTCCCATCAGCAGAAGTATTTTATATAAATATATATATATATATATGTGTGTGTGTGTGTGTGTGTGTGTGTGTAAAGCATGTACGAAAATAAAATAGAAATAAAGTTACAATATTGAAGTAAATAAAAATATTAGCATAAATAATGACCTAATGACAATTGGTAATGACTGTTAATATGTACATGACAAAATAGATAGTAAAAATTAAAGTAATAGGAAAAAAAACAATTAAAATAATAGAATAAATAATAAAAAATTAAATAATTGTAAAAAAATCAATTAAAAATAATGAAATAGGAATTCAGGAGGTTATTTGGAGCTGGCCTGCTGCTCGCCTGCCCAGGAGGGGCAGGAGCGGGGCCATGTCGGGGATGCCACTGCTCCCGGGGATGTTCCCGGTGCCTCTCCCGCTCCCAGCAGCATTCCCGGGAGCACTAGAGGGCACTGTGGGATTTGGGCCACCCCGGCCTCCGCCGCCGCGGGGGTCCCGAGCCCCTGCGCTGCCCGGGGGTGTTTCGGGGCTGTGGAAGCAGCGGGAGCCGGCACCGGACCGGCCCCGTCCCCGCGCGTGCCGGGCTCGGCACCGGCGGCTGCCGGCGGGCGCGGCCGGGTCCCCCCGCACGGGACGGGGCCGCAGTCCCGCAGCTTCCCCCGCCCCGGGAGGGGTCCCGCCGGCCCTACAGGAACCCGAAACACCCACCCGGAGCCCGGCCTTTCCCTGCCCTCGCTGCCTGTGCGATTAAAAAGTCCGCGCCGTGCGGATGATTTCAGTGCGGAACGCTCTGCCATGCAAAACGAGCGCAATTAATGCCTTTGAAACAATTTATGATTTCCGGCCTACTTCAACGTGTATTAGCATATACCTGGTTTCTTTAATATACACTTTGTTTTTCCAAAACCACAAACATAGTTGCTGGAATTTCATGTGGAAGTGCTTAAGGGGTTGAAAGTTAACACCTTTGTGAGCCGAGCAGTCTCACAGTTGCTGCTAAACAAAAGCCTCTTTGTAGAAGCTTTCTCGAAATGTTTTCTTAACATGTTCCAAGTAGTTTTAGGCAGGCAACTAAAGTAAACAAGATGTTACCATGATAAAAACACTTGTGAAAACATTACAGAGTGCACTTAGTAGTTTCTTTCACATAAACTCCCCTTCGTTCCATCAAAGTTAAATGCACATGAAGCAGATCACCAGCATCAGTGCAACGCTGGACTGCCACATCTCGCCAAAGGTCTATGTTCTTTCTTTTAAAGAATATATTAGATTTAAAAATGCTACAGCCAGGATTAAGCACGTCTAACCCACAATCAAATTATAGGGGAAAAAAAAGGGGAGGGGGTGAGGAATAATAAAACCTTATTCCGTTTTCTGAATGTTTTGCCCTGGCTACCCTGCTGAATAAACCACCCTCCCTCCAGCCGGGATTTCCTGAACAACTTGCTGTATAAGGGGTATATGTTCCTATCTTCCACGGTCTTTAAACACATGCAAATGAAATCAAGGATATAGTCAATTTTGCAGGAAAGTCGCTCTGTGCTACTAATTGCTCCTTTCCCGCCTGTGAGACGCGTGCTGGTTAACAGGCCAGACACGTGTGCACCCTCCAGCCCTCACCTTGCTCCCTGCAGCCTGGCAGAGGCCACAGGGTCACCACCCCGAGACCGGACTTGTTTTTGTTTTTAGGCTCCGGGAGTGTTCTGGAGCATGCAGGGTGCTGCTGTTTCATAAGGCAGAGCAGCAGCCCCTGCTGCTATCAGTCAGCTCTACTGATACCGCATCACATGATAACCAATGGCTGATGGATTCAAAACAGAAACACAACACAACGACACTAAAACTGCAACTTATTTCAAAAAGAAACAGGGAAATAAATGCGTACAATAGCCCGTGTATCTGCTGGTTCTGATAAGCATCCTCCTGTTGGCTGTGAGTGAAAGACAACTAGGATCGTTATTTGTACAGTATTTATCTTTGAAATCAAGGGCCCTGTGGTGTACCTCACCTTGGGAACAAACACTACAGAATGATCACAGAAGAGTGTCAAATCTCTGGTTTTGATTTACCAACAGTTATGATATTTCTTCCTCAGGAGGAAAAGAAATGAACCATGTTTTAGACCTGCGAGTCCTTTTTTCTCCCTTAACTCCCCAATCATTTTATTGGCATACAGGGCCTTCATTCCACACACAACTTCTCTTTGCCTTTTCACAAGGTAAGTGAAATTAAGCAATACTTGATACACAGGCTGTATTTCACTTGGTAAACAAGAGCTTTTCCCTTGAGGGGGCCATCAAAAGAGTGTCACAGATTACACAGGTATCAGAAAGAAACTTCAACCATCTACCTGTTATCTTTTCATTGAGTAATGAATTCTGATAAATGGCAATATAATTTAAAGGACAGATGCTCCAAAGGAGACATGGAAGGCTACAGTATTTTATGAAGCAACACTCACTTCGTAACAGTGTCAATACACTGCTCAGTGACATCCATTTCTGCATTTGTTCTGGGTTAAATATCACTCTGAACAGTAAGACTTTGGACACTGCAGCATTTGGATGAGAAAATTTAGGTGATAAGTTTAGGAAGCTCATGCAAAATGCTTCTGTTGAAAGCTTTCAATGGAGACAAAAGCCAGACTGATAGTGAAAAAACTAGAACTGATGGAGCAGCTTCAAGTCCAACCTGGGCTGGTGCCAGTTTGCAGGTTATTCCCTAACTACTGACTGCTGCACATTATCTCCTCCAGCTGAACTGGTGGACTGGGTCTGTGTACTGAAACACCTCCAAAATACCATATAAAAAACCAGCCCTGCCTCTACCCATGCTTGTGATTAAGAGCTGTGTTTTTTATGTATGGCCACCTCAAAGAGACCACTCAAGATTCCTATGGAATCTTCCCGAAAGCTCTCACCTGGAACACAGGACTAGAACAGGAAGCAAAGGTGGCACAACCTGACCATATGTGACCACACACTTTATTCTGCTATCAAAGGCTACCACAGCACCTTTCCCTTACACTTACAGCAGTAATGATGAGAATTGTTTTAAAGGTCTAAATGCTATAGTATGGCATATGAATATGAATGAGCTGGCAAGTATGGCAAGATTAACATTTATTTCACTTAAGTGAACAACAGGATGAATTACAAGGAATGAGGCCACCCTTCATGGAAATTTATGACTAGCACCTTCTTATTTTGTAATCCTCTTGTAATGAGAACCTTCTCATTACTGTACCATTCCTCACTTGTAACATATGTTTATAGTAGGACCAGCGCCGCTCCTACGAGCTCAGGAGGGTTTTGCCAGTGGAACCACAACTGGTCTTTTCTGTTCTGAGTGCAAAACCCTATCTGTATCATCTAACATCACCTAAAAAATATCCTCTGCTTGCTTTTGCCCTTCCCTCCCTCACATAAAAATCCAAGGAACCGACCCAGAAACAGCAGGTACAGCTGAACCTTTTGGGAGTAAGTCTACTTATTCATCCTGAAGAACCTCATGCATTTATGTGGACTAACTTCATGAGATGACTACTCTAAATGGGAGAACAGTTTGTGCCTTTGTGCAATTAAATCACAAACATTGCCTGAGTGGCTGGTCTTTAGTGATCTTACAACCGACCAGCCACATAACTTGAGCAAAGACCAGGGACTAACCTTCAGCAACCTGGATGCACCCACAGCATGTGTGTACCTGGTGTCCTACCCAGACAAAGAACTCTTTTGTGATGGGAACAGGGGTGAGGTTGATGGTTTAGCTGTGGAGCAGCCATGTGTAAGCTATTAGGGCTCTGAGGTCCTTCCCTGCATCGGGATGCACACACTACCACATACTAGTCCATAATGCACTGTTTATGCAACGCGTAAAATTGTGTTCTTTGGCAGCCAGGAAAAGGTCTGCAGCAAACTGCAGGGGCCCAATTAATATAATTATAGTTTATTTTTAGTAGTGTATACTTTGTTCATTAGTTACTTATTTGACATAAATTAAATTTCATGTGTTGTTCTGCAATTCTCTGTTCAATTATGGAGTTAATTTAAGACTAGATTTCTAAATTAAAGTGAAATCAAGGTTAAAACAAGGTTTTATTATTTACATGATCGATACTGCAACTTAAAAATTATTTAAATAAAAGAAAAGAAAAAAAAGCTGCGGAACTGCAAACGCTGTTTTACAGCAATACACTGAACGAGACCATAATTTCCCCATGGGGCTAATTTACTATCCCCTGTTAAAACGTTCTTGAGCCTGATCCAAAAGCCACTGAAGTGAAAGGGAGCTCTCTGTTGACTTCAATGGGCTTTGCATCAGGCCCAGGGTGAGTGACAGCACACAAAATTTCAGGGCATGCTTTCTGTACAATGCAAGTGCCAAAAAAACCATCCTTACTTTAGGAAGGACTGGAAGTCTTCACATACTGCTTCACAGCCCGGCCATTTGCATACGCCGTGTCCGTACAGCGGGTGGCTGTGTGAGTGCTCCTCGTGGGATAAACTGGAGGGGAGAAACAGAAGAGACAACAAGCGCTGTAAACTCAAGGTACTGTAACAATTCATCCTCACAAAGACTCCTAAAGAGCAGCAACCAGATCCTGAAGCATCCCCAACATCTCACGGTACCCGCCTGACTCTTTGCGCGTGGTTTTTCAAAACAGAATTAAATACCATTTGCAGTGTGAAACATGTGTCATTCTTACTTAGCTATCCTCCTACATTTCATTCATTAATTAAGAGGTTTGTAAAGAATTTAAATTAACACGGACGGGGGAGAAATCATTTGACAGACCTGCTTAATATCCTGCTTGATATTTTGCTAAAAAATTTATGAACATTGCATATTTACAACTCAACTTCATCGAGAAGTCATCTCCATACAGCAGTGTCCCATTACACCACAACACAGGCGGACCTGAGGCTTTCCTCATGGCTACAGAAAGGAAAATCATCAAATTTGCAGTCCTGGCTTTCCCACCATGTTATTTATTTACTGGGTTGGGGTTTTTTCTGGTTGGTTTTTTTTCTTCTTACAGGCTGTTTCACTGCACAAATAAGGCCCCCTTACATCCAAAGAAAGATGATTTGAGATGTATTTTCAAATGCAAAACTCACCATAAAGAAGAGGGGGCATGCAATCAAAGGATTCCTCAGCATGAGGGGTTAGTGGGGGCTATTAACCTTGCCTAAGATTGGGCCGGAACGTCACAGAGCCTCCTAACTACTGAACCCAGGGTTAAAGCAAAAAATTCATATGAGCACTAAGGGGTTAATCCTTCAGCGGGATTCCAATCAATACGTAATGATTTGGCTGCACTGATCCAAGTCATGAGATGCTTTGATCCAGGCCACGTGGTGCTCAGGGAAATGTATCTGTTGCACTCACTGATGAACCATATTCTAAAATATCTTCTTTATTTGACTTCTGCATGGAAACTTCCTAAGGAAAGGAATTATTTTTTGCAACAATCTCCATAACCTTAGATGACTTTAAAATCAAAATGTCAAAATAATATTGAAATCTCTATTTTATGCTCACATGTGTATGTATTTTTCATGGCAAATATTTTTGCTACAGTATGTCTGTGCTGTATTATGGACTTCAAACATACACAAAGGATATGAACACATACCAGCATCTAGGTGTGGCTTTTATGACTTATTTCATCCTGGATTACAGGTAACGTTATGGATAAATGCCTACTTTTTGTCATTTTAATTTTACAAACACCTGGAAATGCTGTTTATTCTTCTTCTCTAATATTATCTGTCTGTGCACTCTGACAAAATTGAGTTCCT
Source organism: Serinus canaria (assembly GCF_022539315.1). NCBI lineage: Eukaryota > Metazoa > Chordata > Aves > Passeriformes > Fringillidae > Serinus > Serinus canaria. The sequence continues at coordinate 4,072,178 of NC_066326.1, read as the reverse complement.
GTATTATTTCACATGCACTGGGTAGCCAGACCCTTGTAAATACACTCCTGAGATGACATCCGAAACACAAACTAGTTGGAAGAGAAATTCCTGCCCAGATTATGCCACTTTTGACTTTAAGCCCAATGAGAATTTGAAGATTACTGAAGGTGTTTTTAAAAATTATTTTACATTGAAAAAATAATTTTCAAAGTACTGACTAGAAGAGGTATTATGAGTTTTACATGAATCTAATTAACCATTTCATTAACATAATTTTTTTGGCTGTTTACAAATAGTCCTTCAAGCATATATCTATATGTGCAAGGTAATTTCCTAAAAAAAACCCAATAGTAGGTAAAGAGCCTTGCAAAGGCATTCTCTATATACAAATACTGGACTGGTTTAACTGAATCAGTCTTTTGAAAAATATTCAAGTGAGGAGAATCTCTGTAAAGTTTTTAAAAGAACTAAGGAACCGATGCATTATTTGCAAGGAAATTAAAAAATGCTAACCACGCATTTCCTCGGCTAAGGAAGAGGCAGAATGGCTGAACAACACCATGCACCCAAGCCAAATAGGCATATGGTCAAACATCCTCTATATACATCTGAAAATTCAGAAAATAATAGGGTTTATCATCTGTTTCTATACCTGGATACAGCAAAGGGTGAGACAGGAGGCTTTCATGTTAACACTCCATTAAAGTCCATAAAGACTACATATGAGAGTTATGATTTCAGTGTGTTTGGAAGAACAAAAAAAAAAAAAACGGCAGTGTATGAATCTGCCCAGTGCATGTTACCCACACACTGGGACTTGTGGTGGCCAAGTAAGGAGTAAGTCCCCCATGGGTTTTAAGCACTGTAAATCTCATTATAATATCAACAGGAGTCACATGGCTTAAACCCCCAGCAGGGATTTTTAAAGTTTCTCTGTGAGAGCCTAAAGGCCATGGCCAAGTCAACGGAAAGAGCCCTACCGAGATTTGTATTTATTTTTGAAATCCAAGTGCAAATCTCTTTTCTTTCCAGGGAAACTTGCACAAGACCAGACAAACTATGTAGGATGTGACACCCTGGTATTGTGTCCAAAGAAAATGACGGAATGACCAAGACAATATCAAACTCTAAATGATGCTCAGGATGTCAAAGGCTCATGCTGTCAATAACCATAAAGGCTGGTGCTGACTGTAAATGGGAACTTAAAAGGTCACTTTGCTAACACGATGCCACGCGTAACACGCTTAACACCTACGCAGAGCTTCCACTGCCATTCAACCAAGAAGAGGAACTACTTCAACTTACCAAAAATAAGACATTTCAAAGAGGAAAAAACCCTCAGTCCTGAAAGACAAACGCCAGCCCTCTCTGCAGGCACTGTGCCATTCCTAAGGCAGCAACTCCAATCCTGCTCGGGGGGGGTTTCAGCAGTGCCTTTCGGTGACCTTTATGTGTCAGTATCAGATTACTGCTATTTTATCCATCCCACTTTTGAAGATATTATAGATTGCCACCTGTTCCCTGATAGACCCTGAAGAAGCACCTCAAAACAAAACAAAGAGCGGTTTTATACAGAGGCGGATGTAACGCACAAAGGATACAGCCAGTGGAAATGAATGGAGAACTCTGTTGAACTGATCTAAGCACTCACTTTGTTTGGGCAAACAGAGGTGGAAAAAGAAGATTTTAATCCTGTACATAAATAAACAGCTTTGTGAGCACGATGCAAACCTATAATCTGAAATTGTTCACAGATATTTTGCCTGCATGCAAGCACAGCTTCTGTAATCTGGATGCATCCTAGGTCTCGCTGCAGGAGACAGACTTTTAGAAGATCTGAGCATTGGCAAGCAGAAGCAAGTTTTAGGTCTGTTTGATTTCTAATGACACATTAGAGTAGGTGTTTGTTTCTGTCACTCTCTCCTTCCCAGGAATGCATATTCATGGTCGGGTACTGGTGATGCAACACCAGTTAGTGGAAATCATTTTATAACAAGACATAATTTTCAAAGTACTGAAAGAATAAATGATGTAAATTCAAGGCAACATGGGGCTTCTTTCTCTTTCTAAGGCACTACAAAAAATAGTTAATACAATATAATTACATCCAAATAATGCAATAGTGATGCATTATTACATTGAACTACAGCACAGAACACTCTAGCAAGTGAAATGTCTTGTGTAAGTCACTTATTCATGACATAAAAGAGAATAACAAAATCCACGTACAAGACTGAAAACTGTCTAAGTGTCCACTTATTTTCTGTTGCTTCCAGCTCTGTTTCCAGTACAGAGGGGAAGGGAAAAGGGACAGGCACTTCCACAGCTTGTCTGGGCTTACTGGAGAGAGGAGAGGAAATTTAACCTCTTCCTTCTTCCTCCTACATTGCCTCATAATCCCAAGGATCTCCAGAGGCTCTGGTAGCAACTTCACCTCCCATTCCTACAGGATGGCTGTCAAAGCTGCTACTTGCACACCCCACTCCTGCCAGCCACTCACCTTTTGGAATACACCTGCTGTGCTACAGCATCCTAGAAGAGCTACACTCTGGGACACAGCAGCACAGGAGACAGAGACACCAGAGACAGCTAAGTGCTGATGGAGAGTAAAAATGACACCCCAAAGTGAGATGGGAACATGCTGGGTATTGGGGAAAGCAGTGACCAAAACCCCAGCATGAAGGCTCCCCATGCTCTTTAAACGGTTTCATTCAACCCCCACTTATTAACCACTGGGAACTGTGCTTGTACACCCACTGTCTGAGAAGTCATGGGCAGATATAAAATCCAGCTAAGCAGAAGCCTCAGTATCTGTGCTTCTGCCACACAGTGGACCATATTTTAAATATTCATGATGCTGACATACTTCTTAATTCCACTCTCTTTCTTCCACATCTGCTTGGGCCAATGATCTCTGCCAAAACACTGGGGGAAGTCAGTGATATAGAGAAGCATCCTTGACTTTCTGCTACATTTATGAAGCATCTGCTCACGTTCTAACAGAGCTCCGAACATGCCTGAGCCACCTGCATGCTGAAAAATCAATACCACGTCTCCTGCTCTCCTCCTGCTAGGAGCTGGAGTACAGCACCCTCAGAAAGTGCAGAACTGCCTTTTTAATTTTACTTTATTCCTCAGGGTCACTGGGAAGTGACCTCATCTTTGCCAGCTGCCATGAAACTGATATCTGTGTACAGCCCAAGCAGGAGCATGGGGCTCTGTCTCACACCACATTCCCCCTCTCTCTGATTTAAATGGCACAGCCATTGAGGCTAAATGTCACAATTTTGGTCCTGTACAGGAGAAGGAGACACTCAACTGGGAAGCAACACGGCTCTCCCAGAGTTGTGGCTGCCTGGTGAGCTCTAAAGCTCATCGGAAGGCAACAAAAGGAAAAGGCTGCCGAAAAAGTCACAATTTTCTGAGTCAGAAACATTCACTGTAACTGATTTTAAAATGAAACGGAAGAAGTCATGATTAAATCATTGTACAAACTGTACTTAAGTGCAAGTTCCTGCCTTCATGGGAGAATCAACCGAACACAGATGCAAAGATGTGTTTTGCAGTGAAGTTCCACTGGTGAAAATCCCTTCAAATTCTTGGTAAGGTGGAACAGCACCTTTTTCCTCTCTAAACTGTGAATTAAAGAAAACCCCAACCAATAACTAAAACTTCTAGATATTCATGCTCCTGTCCAAGCCTCAGGAATGGCCCAGGAAACAGATATGTGATCTAAACAGGGGGCTGTCTGGGCAGGGTGATGCTTATCACTGGACAAAGCTTAACAGAAGGTCATGGGCATGCAGGAGAGCTGGAATTTGATGTAAGTGGTCAGTGACAGCTCTTTCTACAACTGGCTTGCAAATTTTTGGATGCTTTTTAGAGGAGCACTTCTCCTCTTCCTCACTACTTTAGTCCACATCCAGACCTAGGACTAGAAGCAGCTCATGTTTTACATCAAGCCCTATTGGAAGTAACAAGAGGTTATATTACATTTTAAATGACTACACCAATTTAAGACAAATCAAGTTAAAACTGCTGCCCACAGGCTGAAATCCTCTCTTCTAGTCAGTGTGCACTAACTTGTGTACTCCTGTAGCGTAAGAAGGAAAACAGCAGTGCTGTTGTAACACAAGGCCACCTCTGCACCCCAAATCACTGCTCCCCATTTATCCCTCTTGTGGCACTATTCCTTAAATCCCCATTCTGCAAGGAGAACACTGTAGAATCTGCAGCAAAACTAAGACAAAATCTGGCTGACATTCCCCTTTCCCTTCTACCCCCACCCTCTCTGCAAAGAGCAGAACTAGACTGGATAATTATAAGCATAATCTTCTGGTTTTGATCTATCCACTGATGGTTTGGATTATTAATCAACGTTATGACCCTCCAGCACTCTAACACATCCTCCTTCCAGTGGCAGCCCCTCTTCCAGCCCTGCAGGAAAACTGCCACAGGGTCTGGACAGTCACTGCCCTACATCCCTTCCTTGGAGAAATTAAATGTATTTCTAGAGCATTTAAAAGAAATGCTCATTGCAAAAAATCCATCACTTATCTCCGGTACAAATTCCACTCCTGCATTTGAATTAACGAGTTTCTCTATGATTTAAAACTCTTGATTTTTTATTTCAACCTTGTGCCTAGGTACTGTGGTGAAAAGTACATCAAATATACCCAGACACACACGATTTGAAATGCTGGATTTTAAATTCCAGCACTGCTAACTAATGAGAACAATTTTTTCCTTCTTCTTCTTTGTAGCATCACTTCATGTACTTACATACCATAATCATATCCTCCTAGAGCCTCTATTTTTTCAGGGTGTAGATCTTTAATTCCCTTTAATCTGTCTTCATAGCCTATTCCCTCCAACTCCTTTATCATCCTAGCTGCTCTCCTCTATATTTGCTCCAGCTTCCCTTTATCCTTTCTGCAAGAGAGTGGCCAATTGTACATCACACTCAATGTGGTTTAACTGGTTCTGCATAAAGTAGAACAGGAAAAAAAAAAAGGACTCGGATGCAACATGCATGTTTATGCCTCCCATGACTGCATTTACCTTTTTGACTAAGACATGGCACAGAGTGTCCCACCTTAATTTCTCAACCCCGATTATGCCTCAGCCATTTCCCACACAACCGATGCTGAGCAGCTGACGTGTCATGTCAAAACCGCAGTTTGGAATTTTGATTTCCTAGCTGGGCTACTTTCTACTTATCCCTGCTAAATCTCATTTTATTCCTCTCTGAACAGTCTCCTAATTTATTCAGATTAAAACGAATTGATTCAGTATCTTAGTTTAATTAGGAAAAAAATGTGATCCAACCACTTTCTTGGGTTTTTTGGGGCAGGGGGGATGTTCTGCAGGGTTTTTTTTTTCAGTTGGGGTTTTTTTTAACACTGACTCTTAGCACAGCAATTCCATCCCTTTAGCACACCCAATTCGCATGGCAGAGGGAGGTGGCAATGGCAAAGCTTTGGCCCTAATTCAGCAACCCTTTTAAGAACACACACAAGTATAAAAACACAGGATTAGACCTTGGACTTCACCGAGATGGAGGTGTAAAATTACCAACGAACATACATACTTTGTAAAAAGATCCTGTTTGCCAACCTTATTTTACTGTAATTTATATTCTGTTGTAACATTCGAATTTATAGTAAAAGAAAACACTGAGAAACAAGATCTGTACTTGTTCAACAAAATTCTATTCTGTTACATTTAGAGCTGAGGCAAGTCTTCCACTCTTATATAAACCGGTGATACGTCAACAAATATGATTAACAGGGATTATTCACGTCAGTATTTTTCACCCCTGTCCCACAGGCACAACAAAACCTGCGCAGAAGGTGACTGTCACATCACACACAGCCTGGCAGCTCGCTGGGGGGGCCTTCGCCCACCCCACACCCCTGCAGCAGCAGTAAAGTGCCCTTGGGGAAATGTTTATAAAAATATAATTAAGATAAATAATGATTCCAAGGGAGAACTACAGCTATAGCAGTGCATTCTCTCTCCCCTTGGAAGGATGCTGTTTGAAAAAGCACTAAAATGCAGAGGACACAAGCCTGCTTCCCCAGGGAAGCGTGCTGAATCATACAGGTAGTGTAAATATCATATGCTGCTGCAGGTGCTAGGCGGTCTATTTGTTTGTGTTTACTAACAGGCATAACAAATAGTCCCACTAAAACAGAACAACACTTGGCATTGGACTGATAGGTACCAGAGCAGCCATAAATCACATTCATGCAGCTAGATCTGGGCAACACTAGAGCTTCACCCTGCTTTTTGGGAGGGCCTCTGTGCCATGATTTGCCCCTCTCAGAACACAGAGAAGCTCAGCATCCTGTCTGAGCATCCCACACCCAGGGAAAACCAGGCAACAGCAGGAAAGAAAGCCAGAAAAAGACAAGAAGTACAGAACAGACTTGCATGACATACATGGCCAGCTAACATCGTTTACAGCTTTGCAACTTCTGAGTTAATTCACAGTATAAACAACAGGGAAAATGTTTCTTCCGAGCAAGACTTCCTGTAAACTGTTCATTAGAGCGCGCGGAGTGCAGGGCTGTGCACCTGCTGATTAACCATGCGCTCCAAGAATAAACACAAACCCCAGCCAGCCAGATTGTTCTGGAATTTGCTCTGAGCTGATTTTTCTTCCCCCATGTTATAAATTGGATTCTACAATAAAACAAACAGCAGAACATAGGTTGCCGAGAGTTAAAATCTACTTTTTACACTACATTGACCACAGCACCCACAGGCACAGCTACAATGTCTTTCTATGAATGGGACAGATTGCCATATGGATGCAGACACTGAACAAGCTGTACAACTCCTGGCGACAAGTGCCTAGGGGACTGTCCTATATTAGCACCACCTGTGCTGTGGAAATTGTGCTCTGTGTATGAAATGGTATTTAAGGGCCCATCGCGATGTTATTTTTGAGTATACACAAAAAGGAAAATTACAGTTAAAAAGAATTTGCTGGCTAGCGGATCTGTTGCTCAGTTCCCGAGATCATCTCCCAAAGGAATAGCTCTCCTCTTTATTCGTGCAGCCCAAAATGACAAGCTGTAACACATATTAGCAGTTTCCCTGCCTGGACTTATACCATCCTTTTAATGACAAGAACCTACTTTATAATATACATATGTTTTCCCGATCACACAGAAGAAATTACAGGCTTCCTACCTTACCACTACCAGTTATACAGAAAAACAACCCATGGCATTTCACAAACGTTGCTCCAGCAGAAAGCAATGCAATATGAATTTTCCTTGGGCTCCTTCCCCCACCCCTCACTGTGCAGCAGGTAGAGCCACAAATCCCGATTACCAAATTTAAATGTGCATCTCACTACTTTGAAAATACAACCGTGTCTGCCTGACAAAAATAGGGCTCCAGATTAGCACAAGATGTTGAGGGAGCAAGGAGAAGGGAAAGGAGATTTGAGCAGTACCTATCTGCTCTACAAAAAGAGATTTCCCCCTCTCCAAACTGCAAGAAAAAAAAAGATGCCAAGAAAAAGTAAAGTAAAACAAATTGAATTAAAGAAAAACAGTTGTAAAGTGAACATTACAACCTGGGAAAAATGATGTCATTTTATTGAGAAACTCATTTTTTTTCCATTAAACCACAGTGAAACGGATAAAGTTTATATAGCTTAATGGTGGAGTTTTACTTTAAATGCTGCTCAATATCTTAGCAGTACGATATAACATGATATAACAGCTGTCATACTAACTGCTCCATTTTTATTGAACAGCACAGAAAATAGTCACACAAAAGTCACCTAAGTTCTCTACTTCTACAGCCCTTTCAAGGTTGTTTCTGTTCTCAGATTGTGCTATATATGTTAAAAAAATAACACAGCTTTTTGTCAGCTCCCTGCTCAGCTCTTCAGGACAATCAGACCTGACCGAATTCTGAGGAAGGACAACTTGCACATAGGAGGAAATAAAAAGAAACAGAAATCCACAGTGCAGTAAACGAAAACCAGGTCCCTTTTTAAGAGTACTACATAAACACCTCTAATAAAAGAAGAGGACAAATTTTCATTGGACTTTAACTATTTAGACAGGAATGTTTTAGTAAAAGTTTAACTGCAAAGTGCATGCAATTAACAGAAAGCCATCAGCTATTTCTCTGGTATGTAAAAATAGCATTAAGCTGTATTAAATGCACGTGTAAGTATCTCAGTTGCAAGAAAAGGGAGGAGATATGCAAAGCACTCAGATATCAAACAATGATCTGTTGGCCAGATGGAGGAATAAAACAATACATATGCTAAAATTTGGAAGAGTTCTGTTAGGCGTCTGCCAAGGCTCACCCAATCTATTTTAAGTGCTTTTTGATACATTAGCTTAGTGTTTGGAGTTGTACAACTGGTGGTTATTACACAGGACCAGAGAGAAGTGAAAGGCTGGCGTTCAGGAGCTCCCTGATGCTGAGGCAAGCAGCTTCCCAAGCATCAAACCCAGCACCCTCCTCCAGCCAGGGGCCACATCAAACATTCACAGGCTGGTTAACTTAGCATCTTTCCTCGGGAAAAGCAAGTAAAATAAGCTGCTTTTAGCTCAGTGCAGGAATTCCCTGAGAAGCTGATGAAGGAGCTCCTGGGCAGAGTGAGGAGCAAGTGGAATTGTACAACTGATTTAGCACCGCGGCAGACGGTGGGTGCGGGCGATGCACAGGAGGCTCCACACCCGCATCTGAAAAGCACGAACAATAAAAAGTGCCTGATAAGGCTTAAAACTGAAGATTAACAGCCCCAGGTCTGAGTCACAGCCGGTGTTTTTTCAACGCTGATTACAGAAGAGTGACTCAGAGGGAAGCCTTCAGTAACTGGTGGCATTTCTTTGGCAGGGGAGTGAGTGCCAAGGGATCAGACACTGGGACACTTGGGGCTGTACCTGCACAGAGTAAATGGAGATGGCCAGGCTGGGTCCCTGCTGTCACAGTGTCACCATCACCAACAGTTCAAGCAGCCCCACAGCCATTCCAGGTGCAATGAGGACAGCAGCCATGTGGAAAGCAGGATTGTTTATCAGATAACCAGCTGGGCTATCCAGGCTCAAGTCTCCCACCCCAACCTGGCTCCACAGCAAGGATGGAGGCACCTGAGCTCCTCAGACCATGGGTAAGAGCACAAAGATCATTATGGGGTTTGAGTACATGGAGCAGCTAAATACCTCTTGGGAGGAAAGGGCCCAGGAACACCTATTTCTTAGGGAGAATGGATCTGAGGCAACCTAATCCAATGCATCTCTGCTGATGGTAAAGAATAATGAACTAAAATCAGCTGTAGGGTGCAACTGAGGGGAGCTGACACGGCTGAGCACATCTGATGCTGGCACCAGTGCAGAATGAATGCCAGGGACTAAGTGGAGAAGCTGGCCAAGAGAGGATGGGGCCCTGGGAGCATATGGACTACAGGCTGAACTGTTTCATCCCGAGCATTAATAATGGACCCAAGTCTGTAATTCTTAATTGTGCTGAATCCTAATGCCCTCATCTAAGGGCCTTGGGATTTTGATGGAGGATCAGCTGGCATGGAAGATAACAACAGTAAAACATGAAGCATTAGGCCTAAGCAGCAGATCAATGGTCTGCCATGCCATTCCTCACTTCCCTTCAGAGCCTTCTCCAGACCCTGTCCTCCTGCCACGCTGGCAAGAAAAAGCAATTTTAAAATCCCCTTGTTTATCCCATCTATTTTTCCTATGAGATGGCTGCTTGCTTATGTGGAAGGACAAGACTCAAGTTTATGTGGAAAGGGTATAAAGGCATTGAGGGGAAGAGATGGGACTGCTGGCAGATGGAGAAAGGTCTCTTGGACACAAAGCCTTTAAATGCAACTCTTCACCTTACTTCTGGTAAACAACAGATGCACTTCATAAATTAACAGGTCTGGACCTTCATTAACTCACTTGTTTACGTACAGCCTGCACTATCCTGGCTCTGATGCCGTCAGTACAGGATGGTACCAAGGGATGGGACCAGCACAAGGTGTTCAACAACTGCACTACACCCCCAGACCTCCCAGTTAAAGCCCAAACTAGAGCAATCTCTGCCCACTGCAAAGCACTGATGAATTCTGCACTGTTCTGGTTTCCAAAACCTACCCACATGGGGAATATTCCCAAGCATGCAGGTTTCAGGATGTCCAGTGTTAATCAGGTTCTACAGTTAGTAGCCACTTGAAGTGACCAGGCATCCCCCTGCTTTGTTTTGGTGCTTTTCTTAAGAAAATAATCAAGTTTCTCCCAAGTAAGATGCAGTGGAACAAGATGGAAAGTGGGTACTGTCCCTGACATTTCTAAGCACAGCAGATGTACTTAACTGGCTCCTGTTATTTATTTATTTACTTGTGTAGAGAAAAACTGCTTGTTACTGAAGAAACCCAAATGCTGATAAGATGATGAGAGGTTTGCATGCTGGTTGATGGTCTCACTTTCCCTTATCCTGAATGAATACAAGTATCTATAACTAAATATTTCCCTTAGGGTACTGATGACTGAGGTATGTTTATTGCATTGAGTGAATTTATATATATAATCAGCACAATAAACATTATTAAATTGTCTGAGTAAAATCAAAGCATGAAACACACAGTCAGTGCTGAATTCTAATGATGCTGAATGCCCATGATTGCATGGGGAAAGGATCTTAACAAGCCTTGATTTGAGCTTTGGCATCCGCCTCACAAATCACACGAAATGTTCCCTCTTTAATAGTGCTGAATATTGATAAATGTCTCTGCACGGCACAACAGGGAAGTTGGTCTCTATTGGCAATCTTTACCAAAGTGTGTTTTTTCCTTCTCTACACTCAAGGGTTTACCCTGAATGATTTAATTATAATTTTCCTTGTGTAAGACAAATTAAAGAGGAGAGTAGGAGTGTCATGCCAAAGCAGATTATTTATCTCCTTAACAGATTGCTGTGCACCAAACCCCAGAGCTGCTGCTGCTGCTACTTACAGAAACTGGGCGAAATGTGGGACAAAAGCATAGATGTAATATACATTTAAAGCCCAAATGAATGAAAGCATTAACCCATTATTTATGGCTGGAACTGTTTCATTCCCAGGGAAGCCATAAACACAGAGCATGCAGAATCCAAGTGCAGCACCACGGTGTTCCCTGGCCCAGGAGGGAGGGTGCCTCCTGCTTTTGAACCTATTTTTGCTTTTTGGGTGTCCCGAGTGACTCTGGCCATCTACCTGCTCTTTGCTTTTTAGTCACAAAGGAGAAATTTTGCTGTCACTGGGCCCCAAGGACAGCAGCCCCACGGTGGGCAGTGTCACCAGCGTCACCAGAGCTGTGTCCCTGCAGCCTGTGCAGAGCCCCAGTCTGGGCTGGCGGCACGGCGACGCGTGGGCACGCCAGGCAGCCAATGACTACTGCTCCTGCTATTTTAAACCCCTTGTTTATAACCAGAATGTGTTTTTACCCAAGATACAGAGCAGATCTGTGCTTGCCTGCTGATTCTAACACAGGTGCCTCCTGTCTCGCAGGTCTGGAGCAGCCTTACAACCTGACCTGTGGGATCAGGAACCCCCTAAACACAGCCTGAACTATCCCAGTGACATGTGCCAGAGATGACAGCGATGACAGTAACTCCCACATAACCAACCTGCCTCCTGCAGCCCACACTCCTTCTCAAAAGCCCAAGAGAAAGGGGTTGAAAACAGCTTTACAGCACACCCTAAAAGTTAATGTTACCTGTATATGATTATTTATGGCTGCTGGGCAGTCGTTATGATGTGGCTGTGCTTAACTTTTAGGACACTTACAGATTTTACTATGTGCTTTTTATTGTTGGTTAAATCTAAATAAATAGCTCTTGCTTGTATCAGATCAGAGCTAACATAAGGTTAGCACAGAAAGTGCAGGAATGAGGGGAAATCCACAAGTCAAAAACCTTCCCTGGCCAGCCCAGGCTGTGACTTATGTGATGGGAGGTGGAAGGGCTGATTCCTTCCCTAGTGAGCCCTTCTCACAGCCCTATCTGACCTGAGCCAGGGACAGACTCCAAAAGTCTCCTTAGATTTGTTGTGGTGAACCAGATGGGTACAAGAACACACATGAATTTAACTCTAAGTCCAGCAAACTCATGCTCCCATTACACCCATGATTTATCTAGTCTTAACTTCTGCAACCAGAAAATTACTAAACCCCTGCTTGTGCCTGTGCTCTCTTTTGCAAGCCCACTAAAATTTCACGTTCTGTGAGCTTTCAAACATACATGTGATGGCACAGCACAGCAACTCTTCCCTACCTGCTCACTCCCCACCTTGAACTCCCTGCCTGTAGAGAAATATAAAGGAAACCAGTGCAAAATATCTCACCAAGAGGAGTTTCTGTGTCACATGAAATCCAGGCAGGCACCAGGGTGCCTGATGAGACTGCAACAAAACCCCTAAGTGCATCAGGAGGCATTCTCCTGCCTGTAGTCTCCTGCACTACTTATGGATAAACATGTAATTCAATCACTGCAGCAAATGGATGGCATAAAGCCTCCATGTACCAAAGAGAGGCAGGACAAAGCAAAGTCTGTAGCCCTCTTATTTGTATTCCTAAATATACTTATTTTGTATTTTGATATTTCAGAGAGTTCACAGATATGCAAGAAAAGTATACGGCAAGCTTAATAACACAGGTATTGATTCCAGCACTGAGGATTTAGTCTTCTTAACTAAGACAATCTCAAACAATACCATGGCATGTTTATGCCTTCCTAATTAATCTAGAACTTTACTAGTAAAAGCATGTGTATCACCCTGTCTGTAGAACCCAACTGCCTCCAGGCCACAATTACAGGACTCAAACACATGAATTTCCAGGTCTGCTCAATACTGTACACAGAGAAAATTCTTACTTCAGAACAGATTCCTGTATTTCCACTGCATTTCAAACTGAACTGAATCTGTTTCCTGGTTTATGCCATTAGCACGCAGCACGTGCCTCTATTCAGTGAAAGAAGATCCATCTTGCTGCATGGGATTTTACTTTATATACTTGGTAAGAAAAACATAGATTAAAAATTTATTGGAAAGCCATAAACCCATCTTGTTCAGGTCTACATGCAGCAAAAAAGGAATTAATTGTTTAATAAACATCAAATCTTTTTTAGTATCCCATGTAAGTCTTCATGAAAACCACGTCCTTGGCACTTACATGCATTAAAAACATATTCACTGATGTTCCCACACACGTCCTTGCAATGGGTATATAAAGGATGCCTTACACACACAGCACTTCTTCCAACAGTGGGTGTGCTCTCCTTTAAAATCTTTCTATTCCCAGCAGCACTATTTTCTTAATATCAGAGAGATACAAGAGGTATTTATATAGCTTCCCTATCAATCTGCTTTCAGACCACCAGAAATACAAACTCTATGGCTTAAAAATTCCATTATCCTCTTTCTAATGAATGAAAGGAGGACGGAAAGACAAAGCCATCAGTTTCCATAAAATCCAGCTTTCACTAGTGTCTGCTGTAACATTTCTAGATGGGCAAAGGGACTCTCCTGAATGCAAAGGAGCACTGCCCTCCCCACTGCACCCACTCCTCGAGACCCTTCCTCCTCCTCTGGCAGTGACGCGAGGCTGCAGCCGGCGCTGGCACCCACGGCCCCGGCGCCTGGGCCTGTCTATCTCCCCAGAAGCAAAAGTTACGTTGTTAGACACGCCTCAGTGAAATCTGGGGGTGTAAAGAAACAAACCTGCAATAAAGCATCCTCTAGAATAAAGCAGAGCCCGCGCCGAGAAGCACGTCAACAGACAACCCCTGATTTAAGCCATTTCTCTTAACAATGCAAGCCGAGCAAGTATAAATTAACTCACACTTTTAAAAGCCAAACAACACCAGTTAGCTAATTTTATCAGTGGTTTAAAAAAAAGTAAAAAAGCCACTTTGTTTTACAGAAACCTGGTGAACTCAAGCCTACTGTGTCTTATGAAAGCAGGGAAAACAGAGTACAAAAAGGCAAATATGTTATATGAGACAGGGCACCAAAATTTGGTAGAAAAATGGGGACTGTACTGACCAACAGATTTTCTTGCTCCCCTCTAGCCTGTGAACCCAAAGCACAACAAGACTACCACCACCTGTGATGCAAAACTCAAAAAAATCCCCAGCTTCTTCACACTTCCCAATACGCTTATCCAATGCACTTCTAATTAGCTAATTGTGCCCACATTGATCCAATTAACAAGCCATAAAGATCTGAACAAAAGGAGCATATTCTGCCCAGTGGAGACTCTATTGAACCACGCCAACACCAGACAGAGCGAGACGTGGAGGACAAAACCGAGGCCAAGGCGCTTGGCCACCGCTCCCGAGCGTTTCGCCATCGCTCCGGGACACTGCTCCCAGATGCTCAGGGTGGAAAACCTGCAGGCACCTACCTCTCCCGTTTAGGAGTGTGGACTGATAGCTGTCCATTAGTTGAGGCGTGTGGGTTGATGATTAAGGAGGTCTTGGAGGGCGCGGAGGAGGAGACGCAGGTGGTGGACAGGTCGAGGCTGCTGTGGTTGTTGCTGGCTGCCTCCTCCGCTGTGTGCGAGCTTGTCACTTCCTTCCAGAGCTGCTGCAGCTCTGTTGGAATCATGCCTGAAACAAACAAATTGGATAATTAAATCAATTAACAGCTAATTCGGCCGTCTTCAAACAGTAATTAAATCAAAGAGTCAGTAAACAAAGCCTAGTGTTAGTTTTGCCTGTGTGTGTTTTTGCGCATGTATTTTTTTTTTTTTTAATAACTAAATGCTAATACTGCACTGCACGACTCTGCTACACTCTGGTGTGACACCTGCAATAGTCATGGAATGCAAAATCCAGGCTGTGGGGCAGAGGGATCCACACAACACCACACCGACGGCAAATGTCATGTTAAATATTGTAATTTTTGTAATTTTTAGATCAAAGGCCCATTTTCAGAGTCCCTGTTTGGGCAAAAATCACCTCCACGCCCACAGCAAGGCTGTCAGCAAAGGTAGCCACTGGCTACTCTATGTTCAGTTAAGAAATTCAATTCCTTTATTTTTCCACAATTTCTTTTACTTTTTTTTTTTTTCTTTTTTCAGGAAAGTGACTACTTTCAAACCTGTTATTAAAAACAAGGAAGGTCTTAGGGAAAAAAATACTCAGCTTTATTATTATGACAACATGAACCACAACATGACTAATTTTGTGCTTAAGTTTTAAATGATGACAAATAGCTTTGTTATTAAATACAGTTTTTATTAATCACTTTTAGACGTAAATTATGAATTCATATTGTCTTCCTGAAATGCTTTTCAAATTTTAACAGTCAAATTGATTATACTATGATTATTTCATTAACACACCTATCTTTCTCATTAATTTTGGTTTCTCGAAGTGCTCACTTAATTGATGGATGTGTCTACCGAAAAACTGTATAACTTTCTATACAAGTAACACTATTATTACTGTCATTTCTTAGATCGATGCTAATGAGCCATTCAAAAGTAAAATGAAAACAGAAAATAAGCTTCAAGAAAAAATAATAATAAAAAATTCTATTTTTTTTAATGTGCCCAAGTGGACACCAGGGTTAGGGAGACAACAGTCAGTAACTAATGCAAGTAAAAACTGCCAACTCCAATGGGCCAAATGGAAGGTGAACCATGTGCTCACACTGAGATCATGCTTTTGGATAAAGCTGATGTTTGTGACATGATCCAACAAGTCAAGTTTCTCTCACTGCAGACTATTTCAGTGCTCTTTCAGAGAAGGCCATGGGAAAAAATTAGCAGTAGAGACACGTCACTCAAATATTCAGGGAAAAAAAAAATAATAATAATAAGCCAGTGTCTGTGTGTTTTTAAAGAGGTTTCTCATCAGCGTGCTTCTAGCTCATCATTTGGGTGACTGTTCATTGTTTCACCATGCTGTAGCTCTGGAGCTATCCTAAGGAAACCTGCCATTTTCTGAGTGTACAGCAGCTGCTCTCACAGGCATGTACTTCACCCAACCTAAGGTACTGAAATAAAAAAATAAGGCAGTATGCATTATATTCATTTGAAACACATAATAAAAAATGCCAAGGTCTAAATTTAATTTATTTTTGTCATTTAGAATACAATGGATAGATAATCATCTCAACGTGATCAGCCAAACATCTTTACTTTGCTAAACTGTTAAAGATTTTAATTATGCTAGCTTTGGAGAGCACTGGTCTAATGAGGCGATAGACTCCAGAGAATCTAAGTGGTTAAGAACTGTGAAATGAGTCTGATAGGATTTTTTTATATTCACCGTGGATCGTTTGCATATCAAAGAGGAGTAAATTATTGCACGACAGACCAATAACCTTCCCCGCCTTTCCCAGAGTAGCATTAACAAAAACAGTTGGTCTCCGGTACAAAAAAATGCTGAAATCCTTAAGTATCTGCAATTAATATATATTAGGGAAGAGGCTTCAATTTATACATTAAGTGATCAGATATTCTTAGGACACATCCGTTTCTCTAAAGCCACGTCATTTTCCTTTCATCAGCCCCAAATGCCAATTATATTTTGATGGATTTTGTCCCAGATGAGCATTTAGTTATTAGACATATTCAATTATTACTTGTCCCCTGGAATTAAACCTTGGAGCAAATTAAACAAAGAAAAAGGTCAGTACACAAGCCCGTGTCCTGTTTTGCTGTGTGGGGGCTATTATTTTCAAACACCTTGCAAACTGACAGTGTGGGATGTATTTTTAGCTAACATGCTTGACAGGACTGTCTGCGCACTAACAATTACCTGTGAGCAGGGCTGACCCTTACACACTGTTTACTCAGTTGAAACAATAGTGAATAGACTTGTCTGTTGATGATAACATATTGATATGAGAACATATGAGCCGACACCTATTTTTATTTTCCAGAAGAGGCAAATAGGGAGAGAATAACTGGCGTTTTTTCACTTTTTTTTTTTTTTAATAATCTGGATTTCTGTAGGTTTTTAATTAAACACAAGCTAGCATCCACTCTCCTCTCCCTGTTCTCCACTTTTCTCCTGGTCACTTCTGGATCTATCAAAGCTTTCTCCCAGTGAAAAGTCTGAAAATGTTACAGCTACTAAAACAGACACACACATGATATTTATGCCTCTAAAAGTCAAAGTGTTTCATCTAACTTCCCATCCAAGTGTAACTCTCATTAGTACTAATAACAACTATACCACAGATGGAAGGAAAAATAAAATATTCCCAGTTTTGTGGGGGAAAATGCTGGAGGTAGTAAGGACTTTAGGCTGGGTGACATTAATTTAAAGAGCTAACTGTGATGTCATACATGTCTGCACGCAACCCCCTTGCCAAAAATTGATTACATCACCTGATTAATAAAATAAAATTAGAAATAGCCTCTCTCCTCCTGCCCTAAATTTAGTTCCTTTAGAATAATTCTGTAGAGAATTCCTGACTAGCCTGTCGAACTGGGAAGCTGAAAGGTATGCTCATCACTCATCCAGCGAAATGGTTACATAAAATAATAGAACAAATGGCAAAAGCAAGTAAAATAGATCCACGACCACTTGCAATCAATTATGTAATTTACCATTTAACAGTCTCATTTTAGCAGTGAGAGCTAAATTTCAAGTCAGATTCCCAGAACTGCACTGCAATTACCCGGGATCCCTGTAACTTCCTACAGACCAGGAATGGGATTCAGACCTGGAACTGCCAAATCTATGGGAGCAATCAGACACCTGGATGTCTCAGTCCTATTATTTTCACTCACTGGTGATCTGAAGTGTGATCTGCAGTTTCATTTAGAAGATACTGAAAATCTCACTCTCGCAGCTCAGAACACTGCTGAAATTGGGGTTTATTTTAAAACTGCTGCTATGTACAGATGTAAAATCTAGATTATAGAAGTGTCTAAATACTAAGCAGAAAAGATTACACAAATATAACATTAAAGGATGTGCTATTTTATTTAAGACAATAGGGGAGCATTAAAAACTAAAATGAAACTAAAATACAGATTTAAACAATCTATTAGTTCTGAAAACATAACTAAAATGTCACTTATGAAGCAGCATTCTCTCCGTGGAAACATTTATTACTATTACAGATACTTAAGCATAAAAGCAAAATGTTTTTTAACTGAATTCACAGCTACATTTACTAGAGGGATTATTTTATTTCTTCTATACACACACTTACAGTATTTGTCTCAGTCTTGCAAACTGTTCTGGAAACAAAAGGGCATGAGAGATGTAATTTTTTTTTAAAATAAGAAGTGTCCATTACCAATTACTTTAAACTATAGCCCTGGCTCTTCATTGCATTTTTCAGGACAACTAGTCCTCTTGATTATGAAAGAAAATGTAGGCACAGCTTTAAAAAATGTATGTTGTGAGGACAGTTGACAGATTACTGCTCACGGAACTCAATTTCCCAACCCCAGGTATCACTGGCTCAAAGACAAACAGAGTTGCTCAACCTCTTTGTGTCCTTGTACCTCCATACCCAGGTGACCATGTTCAAGCAAGCAGAAAGTTGATTTAAACCTCATAATGACATCAGTTTTAAGCCATCGTCTCTGTGATAAAAAGGAATAAAATATCGTGCTGGATTGCAACCCGCCTCGAGTCTCAAGTCCCTCTTTCCTGCCGGCTCCTGCCTCCCCCAACGCTCGCAGCTCATTTCCCTGCCAGAACCAGCCCTCTGTGCTTATGTTTGTGTCGTCTCTGGCATGCAAGTCAGCACCCCTCAGGCTTTAAATACGCTCCTGGGTGAGGACTAATAGTTACACTTCCCTGCTAACCATATCAATCAATGCCACGACGGCTGAATTACCTACTGGTGTCTCCGATGTGTTACCGCACAGATTACACTTCATGCATCACCACATTCATTTCTTTCACATTACACATGAGCGTGTCTTGTCACTGCCCAATTGCCCTCCTTTGGACAGCTTAACTGATGGACTATACAATGAACCTTACTGAGCCAACTTAATGGTATAGGAGCTGTGGGAAAAATTAGCAAGGTTGAAGCTTGAGTCCAGGGGGTGTGTGGGAACAGCCCGGGATGCTTCCAACAATAAATCTGAGGCGTAATTAATGCACGTTACAACATCTTGCAAGCATAAATGGCATTTCATCTACGTGCCCTTTCTTCCTGGACTTATTTCACACCTTCTCCCCATCACCCTGCATCGATGGTGACTGACCAGGTACTGCCCCAAGCCTGATTCTGCAGCTCCCAGCTGGGCACCACCTTCCCATGGATCAGCCTCCAACTCCTGCACAGTGCTGCTCCACATCAGGTATCCAGTTCTAGGATGCTGGGAAGTTGAACTGAGACCTGGGGAATCAGGGGTCAGGCCCCCAAAAGCTCAGCTTCCCAACACAGGAGTTAAGGGCTTAAATACCTTCCTGGGTCTGGTAAAAAAAAGCCTAAATAAAGTACGTCAGCCACACAGCAAGGCAGACTCCACTCCCCAGTTTGGCCTATTTATCCATCTAAGTTAATATTCACCAGCCACCTCACTCTCCTTTTTTACAGCTATGTACACAGAAAAAAAAGGAGGGTGAAGAACAGAAGCAATTTCGTCTTTTTCTCTCCATTTAAGTGAACAGAGCTGAATGTAAATTCATTGCATGATTTAGAAACTAAGAACAACCCTAAGGCTGCTTTCAAGATCCCAAATCATTCAAGCTGGGCTGACTCAAGCTGTAAAGGTGAATGTTCAAATTTATTATGGGGCAAGAGAAGGAGAAGGCAGGATTATTCAGGAATACCAGCATCATGGTTGATGCCATGGCATGCCTGAGCCATGCTAACTCCAAAGAGTCTGCTCTAACCACTGCAGCCAGAGCTCAGGCAAGTCTGTTGAACTGTCCCACGGCTTACAGACAAACCCAGTTTAAAAAGTAAAATAATACATTTAAGCCAAAAAAGAAAAGAGATTATAAAAACCCTAGGTTATAATCACTGTCAGAGGTATTGTGGATTTAAGTAGTGCTTTCAGTGTATCAATGACTTAAAAAAATAAAATAAATTGGGATTTCAGCAAAGCAGTAACTTCTTGCAGAGTGCAGGACTGAATAAAGACGTAGGAGGATCTAATTGTCAATAACACCATTAGAATTAAATGGAGTTAATCCCAATTTGCCTCAGTGTGGAGGAAGGAACAGAAGCACTGAGGCAGAGACACAAAGGCTGTGGAGAGCAGCCCTGTCCCCTCTCCCTGGCAGCAAGAGCCAAAGGCACTCAGAGCTCCCCAGCCTGTGGGTTAGAGCTGCTTTGTGCCAGCTCATGGCCAGGCTGGGACCAGGAAGGCCCAATCAACACATCTGGGAAAGGAAAAGCTGCTCTCACACACCCTTAGCCATGAAGCCAGCACCAGGAATCAATAAAGACTCCTCCTGTGAAGGATTCCAAGCCCAGATGAGCACGACCAGCAGCGCTGAGTCTGCCAGACCAGCTACAGCTGTGCAAACTGCACATGAACTCCAAGCCCTCTGCACCCTGCCAGCCAGAGCAGCCCAGGATTGCAGCACCGCTCTTCTCAAAAAATACCTTCACAATGCCCACCCTGCCTGGCAGAATCTTTCTGTGCTTATTTTATGAGCCTGTGAGCTCTTTCTCTTCCTCCTCCCACGTGACAATTCTGTGTGAGTGTGCCCCCTTGCCCTGGCTCTGCCACCCAAACCTCTCACCTACCTTGTGCAAGGGGTTGCAGAGGCAGAGTCGGCTGCCCGGGCTGGATCGTCAGCAGCCCCTGACGCTGCAGAGACAGGAGGTGCTGCTGCTGCAACTGCTGCATCTGTAAGAGCTGCTGCTGAAAGGCCAACTGCTGTGTGGCCACTTGCTGCTGCTGGGGCTGGAAAAAAACAACACAAAAAAATTAAAATGCACACTTGTTAATACAAGAGCAAAGCAGAGGATTCGCAGGGCTCCTTGTCTCAACTCGTTTCCATTTCTGATGGCAGTCACTCGGCATCAAGGCCAAGCCAGCGAGCCCACCACCCTGGCAAGGACCCCAAGGTATGGTTAGATGCTGGAGCTAACAGAGGGCTGCAGATTCCCATCTTCAGTGGTTAACTTTCACCCAGCCTAAATCCCTGCTGCCATCCCAACTACAAATGTATATAGCATTTCTTGCTCCATGTGTTCTTGTTTTACCCCAGACATGGCTGTGTTCCAGTGGTGGGTAAAGCAAATGCTGATGAAAATCCTGGGTAATTCTTTGAGGCAAAGAACATGAGAATCACACCCCATGATCACATCACACTTAGATGTAACAAGAAACCCTGCACTGTGCTCTGTTTGCTCATTCAAGGGCTGTCTCAACTATTAAGGCAATTCGACTGGCTTAATTTATGGTATTTTATACTCACTCTCTTCTTCATCCATCAAGCCTCACAATACTTTCTGTTACACTGGAATTATTCTGTGCTGTATTTAAGGCTGCTACTTCTGCACTTTGAAATTTTTAATTATTCTCACTAGAAAGAAGATGGAGTTGCTTTACTCCACAGGGATGTGAACCCTGAACCTTCGAGGTGTAAAAGAACATGTTGCTTTTCTCACTACTGTACCCAGAGAAGCTTTTAACTACTCTGTTTATCACTTCTGACATAAATAAATGAGAAAAAATCAGACCTTTGAAGAAGAAAAACTTCATCTAATATTGTTAATTAGCCATGACAAACGATGAAATAACATTGTAAATCTTTCATAGAAACAGCCACTAGATTTTAATTACACACATTCATAATTTAGCAAACAACATCTTACTTGAATGTGAGTGTTTAATATGTACAGTACTCGAGGCTTCAGAGTCCTTAATTTTGTTCAGTTAAGGAAGCCTCTAGGTTTTGCTTCCATGCTCATCTTGTATTTTATTTGCTTTGTTCTTTAAAATCCATGAAAGGCTTTGCATTTTGATAAATATCTTTTTATTTATTGTACAATGACAGGAGGAAAACTTTTGTTGTGTAAAACATCAATACATCATGCCAGTGTTTAGCAGTTCCTTGTGCTAGCCAAAAAAAAATTAATGTAGATTTCCTTAGTAATTATCTGAGTGATAGAAAGATAATACAGTGCAGTAGTACAATAAATAGAAGGAAATTATCTAATATCCCTAATCTGCTAGGAATCATATCAAGGTGGAGGTCTTATACACATTATGGCTAACAATTATGGAAAGAAAATTAACTCTTACCAAACTGCACACTTTCACAAACAAACCCCGGCCAGATCCTGAGCTTTCTGTCATCTTTCCTTGACACCAAGCCAGAGGATCTCTGGCCCCATCCCCTACTGGTGTTACACAGGGAAAAAGTCCCACCAGAGCTGCTGGAGCACAACTGACAGACACCAACTGCGGGTTTGACCCCCACCTTCTTGTGCCACCATGCCCCATCAATCCTAATACTGCAACTGACTGAATACCCACAACTCTGAGAGTCAGCCATTCTATTCACCTTATTTATAAACTCAATTTATCTTACTTCCAAAGAAAACCTTGGACTTCAGGAACGCATCTAAACAAATAGGTGTTTGGATATTCTGAAACTCAGAGAGTTTACATTTCTTTGCAACAGCTTGCTCTGACACATCCATTTGTTGCAACTATTTGCAACAGCACCATATGCATGCAGGCCCCAGCAACAGTTGTATTGAGCTAAAGTAACGCTTGCCTCCATAAATATTAATTTTAAAATATATACCCTTAATATATTTATATTAATATATATTATTAGTACTAGTAGTAAGCTATGTCTTACCTATTTACCACAAGACTGCAAAGTTAGCAAACAGGGTTTTTTTAAAAAAACCCCTTTACATCAATTGAATGATGCCCTTTTGGTTGTCTTCTCAGCTATCCTAAGAAAAGCTCTTGAACACACTCTACTTTGAAAAGCCAGGATATAAAAGTATACAAGGCCCATTGTCCAAGAAAGAATTTAAAAGCAAGACACGTTGCCAAACTGCGCTCCCCACCCAGTTACCAAACACAGGATACAAGGCAGTTTGTTTACTTCTCACAATTGAATGCATACAAAAAAGGTCTCGGTGCAGTCCTGTTGTCAGGTCAGTAGTCAGTGTTAAAATGCTGAAATATCCTGATAAAACTTGCATTTTTGATCCCCTCCCTAAAGCTTCTGTCAAAGGTCTGTTTTCCTTTCTTAGGTTACTCCCTACTGCCTAACATAAACTGTCACAGTGCCGGAGGACAAACGGCCCTGCTCGGGAAACAGCACGCTCCGTCCAGCGCCGCGGCTGTGCCAGACCCTGAGCACCCCTCTGGCTCTGGGGAGCCCTGACTTTTCCAGGAGAGAGCAGGAACAGGGCTCAGATCCCCCCCAGCACTTCTGCCCCTCACTGTTGGGCACCGCTCAGCCTCTGCTACCCCGTGCAGCCCTCGAGTAAAACCCCCAGGAACCTCGCTGGGGTCTGTCTGCTGCTCTGCTCGGGGGTCGGGTCCAGTTCAGCAGCAGGGCTGGGGAGGTTTGCTGTGTCTTCCTTTTTTCTCAAGAGCACAATAGGACAAGGCACTCACAAAATGACTTGGGGGATGCCGTACATGAATGCGCTTGTTCCATCTGTCAAGGTACAAGCTCAGCCCTCGTTAGCACGGCAGCCGCCGGCCCCCACCATGGCACTGCCCGTCAGTTTTCAGTGCCAGAGCGAGGGGGAAGAAATAAAATAATACAAGACCACCTTTTCCATGCTAATTTAGCAAAAATAACCTCCTTAAGCTGGGCTGAACAAACCTGTGGGGTGAAATGCATTGTTGAAATGGATCTCCACTAAAACCATCAGCAAAAATACTCCCCCCCCACGCCCAAACCCCTAGAAGAAGCTTGAGAGAGTTAGGTCCTTGTTCTCTTTCCAGCTATCGTGCTAAAATGCTCTTCTTGAAACAGGAAGGAGTCCTTTCTTATTGTTGCTTTCGCTAGTGTAATATCAGAAGTGTGACCACAGTAAATCAGTGTGTTAGATATTGAAATGCCATCACATTGTCTAACTTCCCTTCTTGTCTTTTTTAACACAAAGTATTTTTTTTCTTTAAGCTCCAAGCCCTCATCTTTGTGTCTGAGATGCTCTCCTGTCTGACAACAGCAATTTAGAAGAGTTAACTTTTATCGTTCATTCTGCTGTGTAACTTTCCCCTTCAAATTTCTTTATCTGCCCTCTGAGCTCATCTGAACTTTCATGTTCTCCCAGCATGTAGGCTTGCATTCAAAACTATGTCTAATAGACCAAATAAGAGGTTAATAAGAAGTGGCAACAGAAAGAAAAAATACAATCCCTGGTAACTGATAAGAATGACAGTGGCAGCCCTTTATTGTTTGTCTTCAAATATAGAGTTAAAGATCTTTAAAAAACTAAATTTTGACGCCTTTGAAAAGAAAGAAGCACAAAATAACAACAGGGGGTTATTGCCTGCCAGCCACAGGGGAGAAGCTCCATAATTCTTATTCTCCCTTTTGAAGGCTGTTAGAAATCTGATTCAAAAAAGCAACAGCAGAAGGAGAAAGCCTCTTGAGGCTATCGCCATTTCCTGTGATCATGCATAATGCGTTTCAAAAGTGGGTTTTTACCAATTCTGTTGATCAATTGCACCTCCTTCATATTCCCTCTTTTTTCTGCTGTGTTTACATCTGATGTGACTCAATGACAAGCGCTGTCTGAGACTGTGAAACAGACCTGTCATGTTGA
The DNA here is from genome assembly GCF_022539315.1 of Serinus canaria. Lineage (NCBI taxonomy): Eukaryota > Metazoa > Chordata > Aves > Passeriformes > Fringillidae > Serinus > Serinus canaria. The sequence goes on along the minus strand of NC_066326.1, from coordinate 4,047,482 downwards.
TTTATGGGCGCATCAAACCACGACTTGTCCAAACTGAAGCTCGCAGTTCATTAATTAGAGAGTTGTGACTTTGAAGTCAGCTTTCAGACTGTGGTTTTTAACATTTGGCTTAATTTATATGCTCTTGAATGTGGATCTCTAAGGAAAAAACTGAAATTCCCTTCTTGTCTTTGAACTTCTTTTGACCGCACAATAATCATTTCTTTGTCCAGAGTGATGCCTGCATCCCAGAGTCATTAACGCGCATTGAACTGCCACTGATGAGTAAGCCCTACTGAATTAGAAAAACAGCCAGCAAAACAAAGCTGAGAGCATTCTGCACAGTGATATCTCACAATTACATGCCTTCCCTCCCTGTGCCATTTCCATTTTAATTACTGTTAGTCCTTTAGATTTACATTTTAGACACTTTTTAATCTGTTCCCTTTTTATTATAGTGGCGCCCGTAAGCGCGCTATGGTTAAGGTTGTGTCAGCGTTTCCATTATAAACCCCCCTGTTTTCAGGGGTTTATAACTCAGCTGGAAAAATTCACTCTGGGTTGAAACTTGGCACAGGTGGCACGATTTGCCGAAATTTCAAGGGGAATGGGGAGCAGAATTGGTGCATGCTTTGAGCAACACCTCTTGTCAGGTGACACAAGCAGAGCCGCTGTCGCCGGACATCACCCAATGTCTCGCGCCACAAGGCAGCTTTCTAGGATCTACCAAAGCCAGCCCTGATGTCAGATTGAACAGGAAAGTCTCAGACTCCTCCATACTTATCAGGTGGGCTCAGCACCTCAAAGTAAATGTAAATGCAGAAAAATTAAATCTAAGCCCACCAAAACCAACGAAGTTTTCGATGTGGGATTTTGGAAGGGAAGTGTATCTAAAGGACAGACAGAAGGTACCGTGGCCTGTCCCCTCCAGTTATGGACCACGGCAGCATCAGAGCAAGGTCTCCTGCCACCTCTTCTCTATGTCACCACTGATGCTGCTCCAGTGTGAGGAATGTGCAATCAGAACCTCCCTGGCTGGAAAGTGCAAACCCAAACTCAACACCTCTCGGCATGTTGCCTTGTTTAGAGAGGACAGCAGTGATCTGGGCTTGCTGCCTTGCCCCCTCCCCTCTCCACCATAACTAACTCCCCAAAGCACTCTCCCAAGATACAAGTCTAGATGCCTGCTCCAGGACTCATACCAAACAGAAAGGCCTGGTCCTCTGCTATAAAATATGTGGCAGCGAGCAAATGGAAAGCACAGGAAAACAGAGGCGAAAACAGGACAATAACTCTAAATCTGAAAGCTGAGGCCCGATAGAGTCAGTTCAGTTGTGCAATCATTTATAAGATGAATGACAGTTTAATAGCCACTAGACAGTCCCCAGGGATCTGTGGTTTGAAAGTAAAATGGGTATTGTCTGTACCTCTTTAGGCTGTTTTCCAGCATGTTGTTGCTGTAAAAGTTGAAGCTGCAACTGTTCCTGTTGTTTCTTATAAAACTCTTGAAGCTGCTGCTACAAAGAAAAGGAAAGATGGTAAGTAACAAAGTGGAGAGCCAATTCAGTGTCCCTTCTGGTGTAACACACAAACTGTGATTTGAAAAATAGCATCCTTTTATCTGTAATGGTCTGACCTTTAGTTTGAAACTCAACAATAAATTCAGTGCACACTGACTATTCTTGGCATTATCGTTTGAAAAGTAATCTCCAAAATGAACTGATGAAAAACATACCATTTTCTACACAAACTAATTAAAATAAGGCAAGGAATGACCTTTGATTGTAACAACAAAGCCAAAATGCCCTTGCTGAGAGAGCCTGGCGGATCTCTGTTGTGAAACACACATGCTTTCTAAATGATAGGGTTTGACTGTATTAAGTGTTGTTCAATACATGCACAGACATCCTGGGAAATACTCTCCTCCTCCCGTTCCCCAGATGTGCTCTGCGCAGGCAGCGCTCTGGCTGCAGGCAGGACGGAGCCTGGGAGCCAGGAGGAGCAGGCAGGGTCAGGCTGGGGGGATGCTGACACCCACCCCGGCTCCCTGAGACCCCGCTGTGCCAAACCCTGTGATAACAGAGCCTCAGGGCTTGTTGGTGGCCAGCTTCCAGCTGAGAAAGGACCACGGGCTGCGAGAAGCACTGACACACAGCCCAGCATATGTTGGCTGAAATCAAACAGCCTTGCAAACCTCTCCACTTCTGTTTCCACGTCCCTTTACGGTTCCAGATGGAAATAACGAGGTCTAAATTGGGAAGTATGGCCCTTCTACCTTGTTTATTCCAATTAGTCAGGGCACACCAAGCCTTCTGAGGGATGCAGGCAAAAGCAACAGGGACATCTGCCGAAGTCCTGACACTTAAATATGCATCTGTATTATTTAGCTGATCTTGGAAACACTCCTAGCACTGCTCTCTGGATTTGTTTCCAGTAGCTATTTCTAGAATTAAAAACAAAAGAGCAGTCAGTGCAGCTCACACCATGGCTGCTCCAAGGTTCAGACCTGAGATGTGGGCAGCTTCTTTCCCCAAGAGCGTTCCAGGAGGTGAAGCCTCCAGCATCCATAGGGGCCACCTGAGCAGCTGTTAAGGAAACAATTACCTGTTGAAGCATGAGTGCCTGCTGCTGTTGGAGCAGGACTTGGAGTTGCTGGGGAGTTAGCACTTGTTGCTGGAGGATCTGCTGCATTTGCTGGGGAGTGATCACTTGAGGTGTCATCATAGCCACCGACACTGGAACCTGAAGGCCAAGAGGAGACAAAGAGGGTCAGAGCACATCCCCACAGCTCCTCCGTCATACCCACGCCAGGGGAGCCCATTTCTGGCATCAAGGGGGCTGAAGGTGAGAGTCCTCATAGCCCACCCTGGCCGGCACACAGGTACTGACCACACCTTCCCGGTGACTAAATTCCCCTTTCATAAAACACTCTTGGATGGAAATTCCTTAAAGCAAGTAATATGGTAAAAATTTATTTATTTTTACAAGAAATCATCAGCTGGGTCCTTCCCCTCCCAGAAAGCCCTTGCCTTCTGTAGAGAAATCCAACAGCCAAATATCCCACGCTGATGGGATCTAGACCCTATTACGACAGGTTTTTCAGAAAATTGAAGGAAGGCTCAGTGATGTGAATAACAGCACTAGACTCCTATGCAATTTTTACAGAAAGGCCCTACCACGATGTCTTTACCATTCCATATTCACCCAGCATACAGATGTCTTCAATTCTTTCATATTATGTGAGATACCATTAAAAGCCGCTTTCCATGACATTTCAGTGACAAACAGCTACAGTGATGAACTTGATAGCATTTCATATTTGCAACTGTTAACACGTTTCTGCACGGGCATCTTTGCAAGGAACCTGTACACTGTATCTGAAAGGATGATGTCTTGTTCAGATAAAACACTGACATTAAAATGACAGGCTGTCTTGGCCAAGGTTACACAAATTGTATTCAAGCGGATACCTAATGACAATGCTATGAATTCTGCAAGCTTTCTAGAATGTAATTTAGCTATTCAAAATAATCACTGCACTTGTGTTTAATTTGCAGACTACATGAGAACCATTTTGTCAGTCCCAGTAATGCAAGAAGACTATTTCCCTAGAAACCCACCCCTCTACCCTCCACTCCAAAAAAGGAAAAGAAAAAGAGGGGAAAAAACAATAGAGGAAAAGACAAAACCCATATGAATTTTAACAGTAATATTGAAGCACCTTACTTTTCTATAGTTTTAAATCAAACACATGACAGCACAAAACTAAAGGCAGTAAAGGATATACTTTGCTAAAAAGGATCTCCTGTCATCTCATGTATTACAATAAAAGCTAATAATATGTTTAGCACTTTTTCCGTGCACCACTTTTAAAAAAAATCAGCAGACAATAGCTGATAAGAAGATAAAGGAGTTTAAAAAAAAAAAACCTCCAGTGTAGTAGTAAGCAAGAGAGAAATGCAGTATTAATTTTATGTAACATAATGTCTTAATATGCAGTTTATCTTGACTTTTTCACATGATTTGTCCTGTCATTTGCATAGCAAGCTCTCATTCCTAATTTCACAGTCATTATGCACTGATGTCCTGATTTCTCAGCATCACTAATCTTGATGAACTAAAAATGGTTCCTGAAGGTCAGACGCATGTACAGCGCACATCTCGCGGTGTTGTTGTGTACATGTCATGTGCCAGGGACAGACACTGCCTCCAAAACATTTGCCTGAGCAGAGCCCAGCACCGTCCCATGACATTCCACTAATGCCGACATGGCGAGGCTCTCTGAGCACTCCCTGTGGCACAGCACGTTCCCACATCACTGATGGGGTGGGAAAAAGGAGATTTAATTATGGGAAAAACACCAGAACCACCAAAACCAGTGGTCAATCTCCCATGGTGCCATGTCCCCATATCTATGAGAAAGCCACCACCTCGCCATGCAGGACCAGCTCTGAGGACACTGAGTCATCAGGATGGGTAATCCCATTAATTCAGAATATTTTAATCTGCAGTCTTTTACAAACTTTTCTGGGAGTAGAAAATTATTTAATTAAATCCTGCCGTCACTATCTTCGCCCCAAAGTGTGATTCACCTTCATTATTCTCAGCCCCAGAGAAGTTTACTTTACCCTGGGGTTTGTACTACCTCTTATTGAAGCTGGACCAAGCAAACAGAAGAGGAAGCATGCTTAAGTATGTTTTCTGTGCCCTTCTTGGAAGACAGACAAGACAAATACTCTTCAGTCAGATTTATGACGACAAGCAGGGATACAGACAGGAATAGGGTGGGGTGCTGTAAACCCTACACATTGGTGATTAATCCAAAGGGCTGCATTCTGCCGTCAGCTGGGCAGGGACAACTCCCATTCACTTCCATGGCCTCTCTGCACGTTTATCTTGGGACAGATCTGGCGATTAGGCCCTATCTTTGAAAACTGGCCATGCACCTTCCAGTAACAAATCTCTTAGCTGCACACTCCTTGCTAGAACAGAAGCACTTCAGCAGAAAGAAAAAACAAAAAATCACGTATGTACTGCACACAGCCATAGAGTACAAGTACACAGAGTACGGGTTTGTGTTGGTCCGTTTGACTTCATTTTACCATCTGAAACCACATTTTCACACCACACCTGCGCTTCTAAAGAATGTGCTGCCTTCCATTTATAAACATAGCTAACAGCAACATTTAGCCACGGCCTGTACTTTAGTTTATCACAAAAGCAACTTACGGAAACCTTGCACAAACAAATCTAAATGAACCAGAAACTATTGTGTTAAAAATTACAGCACACCTCCCGGACAAGTGTGGGCACACACATATGGTCTGAGGGACTTTAAATAGTTAAGAATGATGGCCTATATATCCACTCTCTTAACTCCCAACGTCCAACTTTTCCATGTAGCTAGTCCCTGGTAATACTAGGAATCAAAGGGCATGCAGCACCAGCAATAGGCTATTATAGCCCACACTTTATTACCCATTACTACCGAGGTCATTAGCGGTAAGAGTGATTGTACCAGTCTTAACCTATTGATCATTGTAACTACTATCATTTAATCCCGTGTTGAATGTCTGGAAAGCTGCTAAAGGCACACAAGAGAGAGTGCTTTAGTGATGAGAAATATAGCCAAAGCTTGGAAATTACACTTTGATTCATAAAATCTAGCCAGTGGTTTAAATCAATAGTATTTAAAACAGTCATGTAAGTTCTTAACTACAGCTCTCTAATATTTATGGGTCCCTTTTTGAGTGTACTCAGTCAAAACTAAACTTTATTTTAGATACTGTGCAATATACTTTACATTATGTTAGATAAAAAATATTTATTTCTGATATTTTGTCTGATAGTAAGTGAAACCTAAACCAAGAGCTATAAATTCATTTTAGATTTCTATCTCTCAGATGTCAACTTAAATGTGTTGCCAAAAAAAATTACAAACCAACTTTAAAAATGACTTAACTGTTTAAGTACATGAAAATGAGCATGTTTTATGAGTTAACAATGAATCACAGAAGGCAGTCTATGAAGAACTAAAATAATTCTGTCTTACTGCCTTCAGGGAGTTGAAGTTCAAATTAAACTACTGGCAGATATATTTAAAGAATGCTAAGTTAGCATGCAGAGAAGAAATCAATCTTTTATTTTTTCTTTCAAGTTGTTTATTTCTATTTTGCACTTGAAACATGATTGTTGTTATTGATATGATTAATGAACTGCTTTTGGTATTGTTGACTGATAACAATAGGGTGTGGTAGATACCCAGCTGCATGTAAACCTGGCAGCAAAGGTAAAAATACAGCTGCAATTTGGCTTTGGGAGCTGTGCTAGTATGGACCTGCTGACATGCTAATACCATCAACGGCAAAAAATGTCTTTAATACTCACAATTGTCTTCGCTCACTGTTTTTGTTTCTCTCAGGGTTTTGCCTCTGCTCCTCTGCATCCCCCAAAGCCCTCCCAGCCCCACAGTCCCCTCTGAGACCCTCCCATTTCAAGCCCTAAAAACACCCTATTTTTAGCAAGACTGGCCAAGGGAAACTTCCACAAACTTGGGCCAAGCTCCCCTTTAACTTCCCCACGAAATTACAGCAGGGATGCATTTGTCACTCCTCCACACAACCCAGACAAGAGTCACGGGGATGAAAATGATTTCGTCCTATTTAATCATCTCCATTCCCTCATTTTTGGTGATATTAATTTAATTAAATACCAGCTAAATAATTTCGAGTAGTTTAATCTTGTATGAAGGGAAAAAAAAAGGGAAAAAGAAGAATGCCATTTTCACACCCCGTGCCTCCAATGCTGGATACGGCTGTAGTCCTGTTAACTGTCAGCAGGCAGGCAAGGAAGATGGGGAGGATTTCCTTAATTCAGAAAGAATAACTCTCCCAGAAAATCCTTTTCTCCTGCCATCTATGTTTGAACTAGATTTCAGTCAGCCCTCATACCAGGCACCTTGGATTTCCAAACAGCAATTCTTCGGTTAAAGATTTTGTGATAAAAGTTAAACGGAGCAAAACAGCTGAACGCAGAAAAGAACAAGGCGCTGAGGAACAGTCAATAATACTGAATTACAGTAAAAATAGCTACGGCCAGACAAAATCAAACAATCAACTTGAGCTGTCCTATTAGCAAGATATTAAATGCAATATATTTAAAATATTAAAAAAAAAAAAAATTCAGGCGAAACAATGCAAAACAGGAGAAGATAAAGGACTGACACCCTGGCAAGCAGAGAGGCACGGTGCCACAAGCCAAAGCAGAGCCCAGCAAAATAAGAAGTGCTGAAGGGAGGCAGGACCTGCTTTCATCCTGAGACTAAAACATTTCCAACAAAATATTTCATCCTCCAAAACCCCAACACAAAACGCCACTGTCGGAATTATTCATGCAGGAACTGCTGTGCTGGTTCATTATGCGAAAAGGAATCTGACTTTTAGACTTAGTTCTTTTGCCATAATACAGCACAGCACATTAAGACAGGTAATGTTTATTATATTAATGTAAAATCAGCTAAATAGTCTGTCATTAGCATAACTGTGCTCTCTGTAACAATACAACTCCCTGTTGTAAGAGGGGAAAAACCTCCTTAAAATTAAATTAGCATTTTATTATAATAATTTTGTTTATCGTATTTTATCAGGAGTGAAGATCTCCCTCTGACCCACAGAAAGCAAAATGATGGGCTATGCTGACATTCCCTGGCATGTCAGGATGTCTGCCGTCTTTTGCATTCTCTTCTAGCTGAGGAAAAAATGGGAATATTTTCATATTTGTTTACAGAATAAAACATCTGATCTTATCTTCCACTTCTCATGCATACCAGGTTTCTCACTAAGTGCCAGGATAATTGTTTCTGCTATAATAAATACCCATTTAATTTGCATAAAAATATAAAGTTTACATAAATTAAATCCTTTCTACATCTAACATTTGTCAAATAGAGACTAAACCAGAACATACACACACACATCCAAATACCCCTTTAAAAAGATGAGTGAGATTTTAAGCTTGAGATTACCATCATAATTTTTCACATTTTAAAAAGTTACCATTTTTGTTTCCATCTCTATCGTGAAAGGAAAAATTATATAAGCTGCTGTACATGGTCTGAAACAGTGGTGATTTTATAATGATTCAGTTTAAAACCAAAAAAAAAAAAAAAAAAAAAAAAAAAAAAAAAAAAAAGGAAAAAACGCTGCATTTTTTTCCAGAGTTTAGGAAGGGAAATTTTAGATCAACATATTCTGCCAAAAAAGCCTCAAATAAACCAAAAGCAATCCTGCTTAGAAACATCAAAAATACCCCTAAAGCCCTTAAAAACCCCTTGAAACCCTCTCTCCCAAACACCCTTAATATACTGAGAATGATCATGGTGTCAGACTCCTTACATTTGTGTATTAATTCATACATACATTATGGAGAGCTTAATTAAATAATGAAAGACCATGACTGAACCAGCAACATTTAATATGCCCAGAATTTCATGAGAGTGAAAAGGAAGTGTTATACAGGGGGGATTTTTCTTTTCTTTTTTTTTTTTTTCTTAGGGCAGATTTTAAAGAACTGCAACTCCCAACAGATTTCTAGGAAGGATGAGCCCTCTCTACATCCCTGGCTATTTTCTCCAGCAAGAATCAAATCCACAGCTGCCTGCTCTTCAAACCCAGGGCATTTGAGATGACGTACATTGTCGTGGCCAGTTGAAAAAAAATTAGTGATTCTTGGGGGAAAAAAAAATCCACCTGGTTAAATCATGCTGTTTATTTCCCACACAAACCAGAGCTCTGCTTAAACACTCGGGTTGGCTTTGCCACTCTGGTTCCAAGTGACGCCTTGATAACAGTTGTAAACTTTATTTGCTTAGAAATGTGCAGGTTTTCACACCTATGGCAGACACCTACAGCTGAACATCACAGCTAAGCACAACGGTGCAAATTAGATTCTAATGAGAAAACATCAGTTGCTTCTTTGACAATTTTGCCATTCACTGATTTACTTCTAATGAAGACGCACTCCAACCAGCCAGCTCGCCGTGTTAAAGGTCAAAGCACGTTCAAAAAAATGCCTCACAAAATCAAGGCAAATGGGAAACCCGCAAAGAAACCTTCTCATAAAGTGGCGTGGCAATTAGAGTAATTGTGCAAAAAACCGTCTTCGGTAAAAAGTAAAAGAAATTAAGCTGCCACTACTGTAACAGGTTAGATGAAAATCAAAATTTAATGTATTCTCCCTTGTGTCATCTTGTTTTGTCAAGACATCAAATAGAATTGGAAAGTACAAAATAACAAGCCCTTGAGAAATCACAGAAGCCGACCTTTTTGATGTTGTTGGTTTACCTTGTTCTCAGTTATTTGAACAATGATGTTTCAGATTTAAGGGCAAGATAAAGCTTAAAAATTAAAACCCGTTGTCAGTTTGGGGAGGAGGGGGTGTTGTCCCTCCCAAATAACAGAGCATCTTACCTAATCAATGAAGGCAAATCCGTCCGAAACTAGTGCACAGAACAATTAGCAATTCCACTTATTTGTTCAATATTCAGTCTGGGTTCTATAACATTCATTCAACTTCAATACAGACTACAGATCCTCCTGCTAGCACAGGAAACCGCACTGGAAAGGTTAAAAAGTAAAAAAAAAAAAAAGAAGAAAAAAAGGCTGGGGCAGAGATATTTGCCAGTGCTGCTTCTCCCCCAGTCTCTACACAGCCACTTCAATCTGCAGATGAGTATATGGTGGATTTTTTTTCCCCTTTCCTTTTAGCTGGAAAGCGAAGCTGAACAAGTAAGCACCTTATAAAAACAAAACAGGACAGAACATTTTAACTGAACTACAGCAAAGTAGTTTCCAGTAATGCAGTTCTGCTTTCAATAAAACAAACAAACTGCCTTAAACCAGCCAAGCCTTTCACCAAACAATAACAAATTTAGCTTATGGTGTCAGGACTTTCCCACAATCTAGTTCTGCAGGTGTTGATAAAACTACCCCTGCTACCGCTTTTCCCTAGCAAAGAGGGGAGAAAAACAACACCAGTAAGTTATCCTGCTACTAAGAAACCTTTACAGAAAGTAAATCCAAGTGCTGTGTCCTCCCAGCTCACGTTTGTCTACAGCAGCTCTGAAAAGACTAAGAAACACAGCGCAGAAAAGCACAGGAGCTTTTGAAACTCCTTAAACTTCTGAATTGTAAAAATCCTTCTCCCCTTACCTTTCTTCAGCTGCTGGAGCATGTAATCACAGACACAGAAACCAAGGCATTTTGCACTGAAATAATAATTTCAGGATTTTAAAAACAACTTCATTCTCAAGCAACAAGGGTGGTTGTGCACTGTCAGGTTAAAATGATGCATAAGAAATCACTCTGACTGCCCTACCTCGCTTTCAATGCCTAAAAATCCATTTCATCCTTCTCCACACAACTGTTGCAACCCTTTTCTTCCTTGCACACAACTAAAACCAACTCAACTCGCGCAGACATCAGAGCCCACCGTCCATCAGTGCAATCATCTGTCGGTGACCCCTCTACCGTGGGCTCTGATCACTGTTCACACCACAGCACCAATTTCAGCATGGGGTTAAGAGCTACACTTCTAAAACGTGTGCAGGGTTCATCCAGCCCCAGAAGAACGTGAGGCACCCACACCTTCCTCTGAGCACTGAGGTCCCTGCAAAAACAGCGCAGGGATTTTATTTCTTCCCTGTCAATCCCATTGTATTTATGATTTCTCTTTAGTTCAGCTGAGTGACTGGTCAGAGCATGTCTCAGAGCTTTTTTTTTTTTTTTTTTTTTTAAAGCAAAAATAACAGTGCTTAGAAAAGGGAGGGCACAATGGCACAGCACAGTAAAGTGAATGTTAAACAAGACTCAGAAAAAAAAACAAACCAACTGTAGCAAACAAAAAAAATTTCAAAGCAGCCCTTCCTATCATAAGCTTTCTGATGATTTATGGTTTACCAACTCAGCAAGGTTACGCAACACTGCATGCCTTTAGATGCATTATTTGAGTCAGTTGAGATTTAATTAAGATCACAGCCTCCAAAATCCCTGTCAAATGAAAATTCACAGAAGACAATACACTATATATCCTCATGCAGATAGTCTCCATTCCATGCTCTGGAATAACATAAGTTAATCCTCGTTTCTATGGTGGCAGACAAAAGTTCACTAATTTTGTTTTCTTTTGACACTTGTGTTGTTTTCTGTTTTATGTCATGAGATCATTCCCTTTTGAGAGGGGAGGGGAGCTGATATAGGGGGAGAGGAGGGAGAGCAATATGTCTGAATATGGCAGCAGATGTATTTTGACATTCTCACAGCTCTGCTGTGATGTCATCAAGTTTTCATATAATTAACCCCTGCCAGTAAGAGCATCCTTTTATGACATCTGTCCATTGGGAAGAGGAGGAAAGAGTCAGGGAAAAAAGCACAAAAAGTCTTGCTCTCACACTAAAACCAAAATCAAACAAAATTAAATTAAGGCTACAAAACAGCATTTACATCTTCCTTCTGTATCGTTGACTAGCTTTCCCCAATTCATTATCTGCCCCAAGTACCTCCTCACCTCCGAGGTGCTCTGAAACCACAAGCCACAGACGCCCAGCTCATTCCCAGCGCCTTCTCCTCCTGACGGTCCCGGTGCAGGGGAGCCCCTTCACTGTATAATCCAGTTCCTCTATTTGCTAAGCATGAGCATGTTAAATAAAACAATATTTCTTACAGAGAAATTGCTAGAACTTTACCTCATTCCACTGTATTCCTATTTGCATTATCTTAATATCGGCTTGCTTATCTCATGGTTTAGAAATGACAGGTGCTAGCGGTCTTTTGTTTGACAGGCCACTACACAAATAACTGTCTTGCCTGAAAGGGCTAATGCACTACTAATGAACAATAAATCAACTTTGATTATAAAGTGTCAGACCAATCAGTTTGCAGTTCAGCTCTATCACAGTCTAGGCCAAGGCAGCCACTCTGTTCAGGCAAGACTCGGGTTTCATCTCTGCAGCCTTATCAATGAAATTTTTTGGACGTAGCCACAGGAGATCACTGAAAGCCCTCTGACAGCAGATTTTCCGCTGGCTGCGAGGAGAGGACAGAGCCTGCTTTTAGAGACTTCCTAGGCTGCTACTACAATAAATATACAATCAACAAAAGCCATTTCTTTACCAGACAGAAGCACACTCTAATGACATACGCACATGTGCACATGTGTTGTAGCCGTGACTTTTAGAAGCAAACAGAAATGCCTTTCAACTTGGTGTAAAAGATGTGCGAGATGCCTGAAAGCTCTGCACATTAAACACACTTACAAGGGGTTCGATTTAGTAAAAAATAATTTAGCAGGCAGGATGCTTACAGCTCCGGGGGGAGAGGAGGGTAAAGAGCCTCCTCGCCTACTACAGCTGCTGCACATGCACAAGGCATTCCAGGATTGGGCCCGGGAGCATCAGGCATGAGAATCAGCTGCGATCCAAATAAAAGAAAAGATTTTTAACATTTAAGTTTATTTATAAAAAGGCAAACTAGCGTACGCAAGTCGCTTTTTATTAGAAATAAACTTCGGCGATTTATTGTAGTTCACAACTCAACACTCACTGCTAGAATAAATCCAACCGTTTGGTTTTCATAAACAGATCTTGGTCACCCTGAATGATTCACACTTCCTGCCACCAAACTTGTTTTTATTTAAAAATATGAAATGGTGGCGTGTCGAACGCCGGCACACGCACCGAGAGGACTGTGTCGCGCTACCGAGGGGCTTTTCCCTGCCACCAGCACAAGGACAAGTCACAACTCTCACCGCCTTCGGAAACAAGCTGGCTTTGAAGGAGTTAATTGCAGGGAGGAAGAGTGTATATGCACTTTGCTCTAAACTTACCACCCACTTCCTAAGGGTTCCCTCCTCCCCGCCACCACCACCCTCGAAATTTCAGCTCACTCGCACTGCAACGCTGACATCGAGCCCGGCTGCGCCGAGATCCCGTTACATCCATTTCGCCGGGGTTCACAGCACCAGTCAATGTCAAAAACAAAGCTCACTCACTTAATTTCCCCCTGGTAAATTGACTGGCGAATCCATTCAGCGATCCCGGTTCCTGACATTTAAATCTGACACTGTGTTTTATCCGGCTCCCTGCACTTTCCCTCCTTCCTCGCTCTTCTTCCCAACTCCAGCGCTGCGGCACAGCCCGCCCGGCTACGCGCACCCGCGACTGTCACGACAGGCGACACGTTCCGCTCATCACTTCTAAAAACCCCCGGCGAGTTGCGGGGCGCACACGCTGTCCCTCCATACCTCCCTCCCTCCTCCTCCTCCCGCGGAGGAGCCGGGACCGCGCGGCTCCTCCAGGCCGCCGCGGCTCTTTCCGCCACTTTGCGCGGGCCTCCCGCCCCCGATCCCCCCGCGGGGCACCCACCTGGGCGGCGGCGGGCGGCGTGCGGCGCGCCGGGCCATGGAGCGGGCTGGCGGAGCGGCGGGCGCGGAGCGGTGCGGAGCCTCCGCGGGCGCGGGCGGAGTGCGGGGCGCGCTGCTCGCGGGCTGCCGCCGCCGCGCCGCCACCCGCGCGGCCCCGCCCTGCGCCGCCGCGCACACCCCGCCCCGGAACGGGGCGCCCCGCGGGCCGCCCCCGCCCCCCGCCCGGGCACCGCCGGCTGGACACCCCCCCGGACCCCGGGGCGGGGGAAAGCGCAGGCACAGCGCGCTCGCGGCGCACCGGGGGAGCCTCCTGCCCGCCCCGCAACTTTCTCGTCTCCCGCGGAAAGTGGCTGTCGCTCTCCTGCTGTCTGCCCGACAGCTCTGCCACACAACCCAGGGATTTCGATATCGGAAAACAGAACTGAGAATAATAAAGAAACAACCACAAGGTGCCTCTGATAGGAGTTTGCGCCAAAACGGGGCAGAGCGCCCGGCTTGCGGAGGGGAGCATCTCCCCTTCTTCCCTCGGCCGCGCCTGGGGACCAGCGGTACCCTTGTCCTCCTGCCAGCCCTCTCCGGGGACATTCACGGCCACACGCATCTAAGGCAGCCGTGCCCTGGAGCTCCGTGCACCCAAAGCCGCTGTGTTTGGGTCTGGGGCACCTCTTAAACGGGGGTACGCCTCACTCAGAATAAAGTTCACAAACTCAGGCGGGCGAGCTCCAAGAAATGCTTGTCCAGACTTCACCCAGACTCGACCCCTTTGCTCGTGCGCTGTCTCTGACCCAGGGATTGCCACAGACCTGGTGCCCTGTTTTCCCTTCCCCAAAAAGCTCCCATCCATAGAATATGCTGAGTCGTATCCCACAGAGATCACTGAGTCCAACTACTTCATCTCAGGCAGCAATAATTGGTAAAACCTCTCCCTCCTATTTCAATTACAGATTTTTTACCTTTTCACATAGTTTCTGAAGACAAAATTGATGCGGAGAATAACTCCTCAGTTACTTCAAGTGCAAGCACAAGAGCAGACAGAAGCTGCCCTATACCACTCCCAGCAGAACCTCCCGTTATTTGCAGGAGTCGGGGCTGTCAGACAATAGCCCCATTAGTGATGCTGCTGAAGAACCTCACAAGAAGCAAAGACAAAGGACCCAATTTACTGACAACTTGTGATCTGATGTTAAATGGGATGCGATACGGGTTGCTTTCCACCCTAAAGTGTTTCCGTGTCAGATAACAAATTTATTAATGGGATTTTTTTCAGGTCACAAAAATGTGACCCCACCCTCTTATGAATATTTAATAAGGGACTAAGGGCATCTTTTGCAAGACCCTAAATCTGCCAGAAACAGCCTACATGAATCAGAAAGTGCCTGCCTCTTAAAGGGGCACGGATGCCCTGACCAGATCAGCACAGACAGGGCACGGGAACAGCCAGGATTTATCCGTGTTATATCTGTGCAGAGTTAAGCACACACGTACACACACAGCCCCCGACACACCGGGAGCTCAGCAATAACATAAACCATAAAGCATGCAACACGCTAGTAATAATTATCACCTGTGCTTAAGAGAAATCCTTCCTGTCCTGGACTTCAAAGTAATCTCGAGGAACTTGGATTGCTTTGGGAAATACACGACAGAATACACAGACTTAAACTTTTCAACAGTTCTCTTGTGGACCACCTCCTCCTTCCTGCTGTATTTCTAAGAGAGTTGCTGTGGCAGCATTCCCAGCAGCCCCGACGGCAAAGGAGCAGCGTTTGGAAGCCTCTGAGTGTTAACACACCCTGACCAACTCTGTAGCCAAAATGAGCAGGGGGCTGCATGCCCAGGCAGTCTCTGCAGATCATCAGGGATGCTCTACAGATCCTAGCTGGGAAATCTTTTGATCTCTCTTGTTTTCCTCAGCAGAAACTTCTCACCCAGACAAGCCTCAATCCTATTCTCACATCATCAATTCTTATTTTCCAGCATCACCATATCCAGGCACACAGCTCAATCCAAGGCCAGTGCCCTCCTTCTGCCCTGGTCACCAGCTCATCACACGCCTGTGAGCCAAGCTCTGCATTGCTCTATTTATAAAAAAGGGGATTCTATGAAGCCCTACCACTTTGCTCAAGGCATTTCTCTTCTTTCCAGGGGCAAAGAAAAAGTGTAGTGTGTCAATGCAAGCCCAAAGCTGTGAGAGCTACACGTGAAGCAAAAGCACAGTGCTGGCTCTGGCACTGACAATTCTCCCCAGCCTTGGGCAAGTCACCTAGGAATTCTGGAGGTTTTAGGGGTTTTTCTTAACGTCTCTGATGTGAAGGATGCCTCTTTTTCTGAAAGGTCAGTCTGCAGTGTTCCTGGCCTGGCTTTGCAGTGGCCTGCACCATTTCAAGGCAGTCAATGGCCTTGACATCTCTGCCTCCTCATCTGCATAATGGGGAAAATATGACTTGTTTCAGGATCTTCTGTAGACCAATATTTGCAAAACACTTTGAAAATTGAAAGGTGCTGTCTAAGCACTGAGTGCTGGCCGCAAAACCTGCAAGCCATATTTTTAAAGCATTTTATACCCTTTCATATAAAAGCTTCATACCTGCAAGCTCAGCCAACATCTGCTCTGGGCTAAAAACTTCAGCCTTAGTAACAGAGATGGTAGCACTTGTTAAGCAAGGTCACCATGAAATATAATGCATTTCTAAGCCAGCAAAATATTTTTAAAGACCAAGAAGAACCATAAACTCCCACTTTAATTCCATTAAATTATAAAGAGTCATCACAGACAGAGACCATCAGACAGGCATATTCAAAACAGAACACATAAAGTAATACATTAAAAATAACTGGGAGAGAGCGTGGCAGGCTAGATGGCTATTTGGCACTGTGTGCCAATGGGATCTGATCCATATTAGGTGGTGGTATGTTTCACCTAGGTGAAAGAAAATTATCACTGGATACTAAGCTCTCAGGTCCAAGTGAGAGGAATAGATCATGAATTACAACAAGCATAGTGGAATAAATGATTTTGCTATGCCATTATTTTACATGTACACTTTATTCACAGACTCTTGCAGGTAGCTATTCATGCAGAGACCTCAGACTTGCCTACAGAAAAGCTTCAGCTGCCTGCAGGGCAGGGAAGAAAAAAAGAAAAGACATCCACAAAGTGCAATCTTCTCTAACCAGAGTCAACCTGCCCCAAATGAGTCAATTTTATGTCTAGTCCTAATATGAGGCAATTTCTACCTAAAACAGCAATACATCTGCACTTAGTCCTTGAGATATTCTCCTGAGCAAAAACAAACAGGTCCCACTATGAGCTGCCCACTTTGCACTCTGGCAGCTCATAGTGGGCCAAATCCTGTGCCCTGCTTCCCAAACAGAAATTTGGGAGTAATTCAGCTGGATTTAGGTGCCAGTGCTTCTGTGGCACAGAGGAGCCCACCTGCCCAGGGGGGCCACGTCGAGCCTGGCAAAGGCAAGTGCCAAACCAAGCTGCTCAGTGCTCAGACCGGAGCCATGGGCTGCTTAAAAACCAAACTGCTGTTTGCAGTTCTGAGGGAAAAAGGCCATCTCAGATACTATTCCCACTCCTGGATCCCCAGGCCCATTTTTGTGGGGTTAAATCATATTTTCCTGTTTTGAGAATGCTTCATTTTCCCTTGTTGCTGTTTGAAAGACCTACAAAAACAAATGGGGAAAACAACTGACTAAACAGGAAACAGTGAAACTTACAACCCACAAAGTGCTGAGAAAAAGGACAAAGTAAACAGTTTTTTGGGTCATTTTTAATAATCTCAGCTAATGCCCTCATGGTAAAATATCTTCAGACAGAAATGTGATTTTTAGGCTGATGGTGTCTAACAAAACAGAACACCAAAGCAATTAACATTTCAGTAATCCTTGTGTCTCTGTTACTCTTCTTTTTTTTTGATGTGAAACTGTCATTTTTCTTACTGGTCCTGCAAATTCTGCATGAACAAGGCTCTTTAAATCCTCTCTGTGTTGTACAATGGTTTAAATTTCACTTCATGGCATGCTTTAAATTACCATTCACATCTTCATTTAATGCATCATTTTATAATGCCAGTGTTACTAGTTAATTTATATATACACAGCAGGATGTGTCAACATTCAGGTGAGTTATGAATATGATTGTACAGGAGTTATGGAAGACATTTCAGCAAAATTATGGTTCCCTCTAAACATAAAAATATTAATAATGAATCAAACATCACAGGTAAACAACAAATTTTATGTAATTGCTCCCCCCCATGCTTCTCAATAAATAAATAAATAAATATGGCATAATTTTTGCTGTGCATTCATATTTGATTGATCTTAATAAATTGCCATCTCCTTTCCTAATAAACTGTAATCTCTTGTTTCCGCCACAAAGTAAAATTTATTAGCACACTCTTCTACCAGCAGGTCTGCATCACTCACAACACAGTGTGCAAATTGTTCCACGTATGCTTGGGCATTATTCATAATTTATTTTTCTGCCCCAAAGTACACAATATATTGAGAGGTAATCACCACTAACTGTTCTCAGTTACTTTCCTTAATTATGTGAGATGACATTTATGTCACGTACAGTAGAGAAAATGCTGCAGTTTCCACTAAAACTCCTTTTTTTTTTTTTTTTTTTTTGCCATGGGTTGAAACACAGCGTTCACACAGAGAAAACCTTCTTAGGACAGGAAAGACTGGAGGTGGTATCTGGTAGGAGATGGGAACACCTCCACTTGAAAAGAACAAGCCCTGTCTACCAAAATAACCCACTGGGCATGACAACAGCCATGGCTCCGAGAGGAAAAGTAGGTGTTTTGTCGTGATGTTAAAGTTGCCATGGTAAGAAAAAAAAAACACAGAATGAAACATCAACAAAACAAATGTCAATCAAACACATTTTTGCCTGTTAAGTATTAACCAGTGAACTCCTGGCCACCCCAGATCATCTCCTGCCCAGTGTCCCAGTGCAAGCAGGTGGGTGGAGGGCTGGAGCTGCCCCGGGGTCCCCAGCTGGCTGTTTTGGGCTGGATCACCCCAGTCTGGGGCTGGTGTGGAATGCACTGCTGGAAGCACTGCCCTCTCCTGGTAATCTGCCTCTCTCATCAGGAGACTTTAAGCTTCACCTCACTCACAGAGGATCCTCTTTAAAAACCCAGGTCTGCTTCCACAACAGCTCAACCTACACACACGAATGTATCACCAGAGATATAAATTACAATAAAACTGATTAACTATGGGTCCCTTTAGGTAGTAACACCTATCAGACCATTGTGTTCACAGTCCAGGAGTGCTGAGTTTTGTATTCTGGTACTCCTGTGAGAACACCCTCTATCACCACTGGGCATTGTCATTTTTCACTCACTCTGTTGGGAACGTGTATCAGAGTATTTTCAATATATTTCAATAAAACACCTTCTTAGCAGTAATGGGCCACTGTTCCCATTTCAGTAGTCCCTGAGGTTTCATGATACAGTTTATTTAGCTGGCTCTCAGCTCCAAGTTTTCTTCCAATATTCAAAAGCTATTTTTAATTTTTTTAAAGAAGGCAGCCAAGGGAAAAGCTTTTTCTCTTTTTTAAAAAGCAGACCAGTTAAGTTGATACACGCAACAAAACAACCCAAATTATTTCCTAAAGAGGTGCTTAGTCAACAGCCCTTGTGGTTGGATAGGAGTGCACAGAAAAGCTGTGACACTGCTGGTGCTACACAGGGATGGAGTTTGGAAGCAGCACTGGGATCTCTGCTCCTGCTAGAAAAAGCACTGCGACTCCAGGAATCAAATGCACATGGAAAAGGAGCTTTTTAGGAAGCAGGGCTTGGTGAGGACATGCCCTCATGACCACTACCCTGTGATGCCACAGTGTGATTCTCCACCTCCTCGCTGTCTCTGGGTCAGGGGCAGTCCCTCACTAAGCCCAGCAGGATGGGGAATGGGAGGGGAGGAGGAGGTGTTGTTGTTTTGGGCAAGCAAGACTGCAGGGCAGGAGAAGCCCCAGCCTCAGCACAGCCATCCCCTGGCCTTTGGCCATGTCAGTCATTTTGATGGTGCACATCTGGTTTCACATGGGCGAGAAACAGGCAGCTGTGCTGGCTAAGCAAACAGCCCAGCCACAGGACTTTGCTCCCCCATCCCTTGGGGTCATCCCATCGCCTCAGAGTCCTTTGTGCATCACTAAGCAGGGCTCACTGCGTGCTCTGGGCTTTTCCTTTGTACTTCAGTCCAGCCCTTCACAGCACAGCGCCACGATCTATCCCTTCATTCTGAATAAACTGGCCCAAACTCAACTCAAGGACAGGGTTCTCCCTCCTGCTTCCCTCCTCCAGGCAAATGCAGCTCCTGTCTGTGAGCAAGGGTTACGACCCATCAACATTTCCTATCCAAATCCAGCTGCTGCTTATTCCAATCCTATCCCCTCCCCGACCAAGAAAAAAGAGGATGCTGAGAGGTAGCAGGTCTTGGAGCTGGAGAGGATATGGTGTGGTAGCCAGGACCTGCTCCTTTGCTGCACCCATCACAGCAAAAGATAAACAAGTAAATAAAATAATTTTTCTGTCATCCCTTAAAGAAAAAAAAATTGGCTTCCTGTAGCAAGAGAAATCCCACAAATGAGTCTAAAGATTTTGGGTTGGAAAAGCACAAACTCGCTGCAAAGTGTGTAACAGGAGAGGAATACTACAAAAATTGATCTCTGGAAGGAGACAAGAATTCTCTGCCCTCAAACTCATCAGCTTCTGGGGCGGAGGGTGGCAGCAACTTCACCACACAGAGCCCTGAAGGAATTCAGGACACCTGAGGCACCAAATCCTTCACTCCACTGAAATTGCAGGGTGATTAAGCAGAGAGAATGTAACTATCCTAACTGTAATTTGGCCAGTACAATGGATTTAACACCCCTATTCTTGGGAGAAAAAAAAAAAAAAAGTACTGTATTTGAAGTTCAAAATCTAATTAACTATTTGAGAAAAAGAATTCTGTTTTTAAAAGAAAATTCCTAACAATATAAAGAGAATTAGTGCCAAAGTTTTTGAAGAACTGCATAAAATGGTTTGAAAAACGTATGATATTGTAATAATAGGAATGACTGGATTTGCTCAAATGTTCCTTATACCTTATAATACAAGAATAAAATACAGTGTAAATCCTTCTATCTACGTAAGTTCCCTGTACAGAAAAATCTCTCCTTTAATAGGTTTACACCTTTAACATGTATTAGTTTGGAAAAGTCCTAGGGTATAATTACACATCTTGGCTTGGCATATTAATAGCTGTTCCCTTCATTTACTGATTTCTTTTACTGGTCAATTTGCTGTTTTACTACATTGCTCTTACAGCTTGGCTTCCCCCCTGTGCTGGGAAGGGCAGAGGGGCCGAGCTGGCCACGGGCTGTGTGTGCTGCCTTGGGGAGGTGCCTTTTGATACCTTGAACCTGGCCATCTGCACGAATGATGCTCATCTGGGATGTGGCATTTGCATCCAAGCTTGCCAGCAAGCTTCAGGTCGCAGGCAGCAGCAAGCAGAGCTGTCCTCACTTCCAGGAAAATCTGTGCAGAAATACACTCTACAGGCCCTGGAGAGAACGAGCCAAGCAGGGCTTCTCCAGGGCTTGGTGCCACCTTGCTGGTCTCCCTTCAGTGCCCCCCAGAGCACCCACTGCTGCCAGGCTCCTGACCCTGCATCCCTCCCCATGGCATTTCCTCCCAAATCCCCTTGAGGGATGCCACCTTGCATCCCTCAACTTCTTCCTTGCTCAAGGCTTTTGCTGTTGTCCCAGGTTTTGCTCTCTGCTCCCCTGGGCTCCATCCCTATTACTCCTCCTCACCTTCCTCCCTAGGGCTTGAGAGACCTGGAGAGATGCTCACCTGGGACAGGATGCTTGCCTCACTCCATCAACACCTGGGAAAGGACCATTTTCCCTTGTGATGGACAAGGGACACACCTAATGATCTGTGCCACGAGCCTCCATAGGTTGCCTTTGCATCTCTCAGCTCCACACTCACAGCAAAGTTCACATTTGCTGAGCCTCTGTCCAGTTTTTACAGGTTTTTCAACAGTTCAAGGGTTTTCTTGTGTTATAGTGAAGCCATTCAGTTAATGGCTTCTCAGCACTGCCATTATAAACCAGAAATTTTCAGGTGTTTATTACTCAGCTTTAAAAATTGGCTCTATGCTGAAATTTGGCAAACGAAGTGTCAGCCTAGGAGAAAATTTTATTTTTTGCCAATTTTATACTCTAAAAAAAAAAAAATGACCCCACTTTGGCCTCCATAAAAACGCAGCTTTTGCTGCCTCAATGACACTGGTGAAGTAACAAGTCAATATTGTAATAGTGCCAGCAGAACTGAGTGATTTAATGCCTAAAATTGCTTTGAAGGTGAAGAGTGCTATTGAGCTGCTAATTATTAACTATTATTGCTGATCCTGCCACACAACAAAGATGCAAACAGAAAACAGAGGGAATATGAGACATCACTGAGAAAACAAGGCAGGATGGGAATGAGGGTCCAGTGCTGAACACGGAGGAGCTGCAAAACAAGAGTCAGGAGTCTTGGCAGGGTGGCATCCTCCAGCCAATGCAAGAAGAATGAACTGATATGGAAATATTATTTTTCATTTTCCAGGACAGTATTTCAAACACAAATAAAATACAAATGACACAGTGTAGCTTGCTCCATGCCAAAGCTAGCAACGGTGTGGGATCAAAATCAGCTCTAAACCAAGCTGCACTGAGGTCAGTAGGAACCTCATATTGCTCAGCTGAAGCCAAGAGAAACTTTGCCATTTAATCCAACGTGTAGAAGACAGAGCCCTGAAGGTGCTGAGGACAGGTGACTTTACCTCAGCTGCCCAGCAGTCAGATACCCACAGAAAAATGGGCTGGGAATTTCAAAAACCCCAAAAGACTTACATCCTCCAAATTTTCAGGATTCTTTCAAATCCTGTATGCACAGGAATAGCAGCATTTGAATCACACACCCCAAAATCTGACCTAGGTTGATCTGACTTGGCCGTGTGGAGGGAAATGTAAGTGATCTCCACTCTGAACATGTCCAGCCACTCACTCCACTGTGTCACCTTCTGAGGGGACTGTGGTTCCATAGCAGAATGGTGACAGACAGAGTATTTGTGCTTTGAGGGAAGAGTGAGGACCAGGAGTTGAGTGAGGCCAGGGCACACTGCCATTTGGAATGTGCTGTACCAAAGCAGCCATGAAAAGTCATTGGGGCTGCTTTCAAACACAGTAAAAAAGAAAAAAAACCAACCAATTTATCTTTCTGGAAACTTTCTGCTTGTCTAAGTGGCAGCTATTTAAATACAATTAACAAGCAAATGATTTTAAAATTACAATACATTTAGTAAGGCAGCATCACAAACAATTTGCATCTCATTAAAGTGTTTGAAGCTGCAGAATCAACCTCCCAAAAGGGCTGCACATCAAGTGGGAAACACAGTCACAGTGAAGAGCTTCTACACTGTCCTGTGACACTGGACGCACAGGTGGGAGGACAGCAGAGGGGGTGCTCAGTGTCCAGCTGAGCCCCTGGCTGGGCCACCCCCATGGGGAGTTCTGGCCATGGCTCTCAGCACAAGGACGGATGCCACAAGCCACAGCCTTGCTGGAAGTGGGTGTAAAACGAGGAAAGAAGGAAGGAAGAGGGTGTGTATGTGTGCCTGCGTGCATGTGGGATGGGCACTTTTTAATATACATTCATGGACAAAGAGTTTAAAGAGATTTCAAGCTACTTGCCCAGCTATATATATATATATATATAATTAAAAGTTTATAGATTACCCCACCACAACCTTCTGAGATTACTACTGGGTTTGGACACACATTAATTCCCAGGAACCTCCTGCAGAACAATCCCATACCGACATGTGCAGCATGAAAGGCCTCAAAGAAGTAACAGTTTTAAATGGTTCCAATTCACTTTCAACTGTGATTTACTGTGGTGGCTCCCCAGAGGATTCAGGAGCGCTTCCTGGATCACAGACCACCTCCCCTCATGCCTTTGGCTTCCTTTAGAAAGCCATGCTGATGTGCCAAGCCCTGCTGGATCCATCCTAGGATACAGGTTTTGCTAAGCACTACTCCAAAAGGATACCTGTGTGGGCCAGGGCTGCTGGTTTTGCTGTCAGTGCAGCTCCTGCCATACAAGACCCTTCTGTTCTAGCCCACAGAGAGGAGTGACCTGGCAGGAGTCTGGTGGGAAGCTATTGCTGATGGGTGGGAAGGAATATACACAAGATCTCCACAGGTGATGCATGAACTAACTCCTACATGAATGAGGAATGCAGCTAAACAGCCTTAATTTCACTTATCAGGAGACTTGAAGGTGAGGATGTCCACAGGTGAGGAAGTCTCTGAAAAAGTCCCTTCTCACAATCCCTCTCAAAGCTGACACTGCCAGCACTGACATAATTCCAACCACACCTTTAATCCAAAAGCTTGCTCCAAAGCACTGCATGAACCGAAAGGGCACAAACAATACCTTCCCTAGAGCTCAGCCCAAGTTCTGAAACAACCTTTTACATGCTGTGCCTCTGACTCCACGGGCTGTGGAGCTGCATGTGACACTGTTGAACGCTGCTGTGCAGCACAGTTACACACAGCACTGGCAGGGCAGAGCGAGACAAGAGTTTACAACTGAATCTGCAGAGGAAATTCGGGTAAGTTGTATTATCCATGTGGAAGCTGGCCAAGGGCTGGGACTACTCCCAGAAGAAGCGACGGGTTTTGCTCTTCCTTTGAAAGGCAGCACCTCTGAGCTGCCCATGGCTCTCGTTCGCTGCTCCTGCAAGAGCAGGGCCGGCACATCCTCTGTGCTCCTCCTGGCAGGGAGGCTTTCCTGGGATGCAGGGATCTTGTCCTGCTGCTGAGAGACCCGCCAGTGGTGACAAGGGGCTGAGGGCACTGATACCCTGCAGGGCCTCTGCAAGGGGTGCGGCAGCTTGAGCCTGGGAAGCCCAATAAAAAGTGAGATGGAAAAAGGAACTAGTAACAAAGAATACAGGTAAAAGCAAACCAGTCATCATCAGGTGCATTCACTGCTCTGGGCACTGCACACCAGAGAAGCTCCAGAGCCCTTTGGGTGGTTCTCAGGTCTCTCCATCCCTGGTGTCGTCACAACCAGTGTGTGTCACCCCAAAACTTCCTGCCCAGAGATGCCACCAAGTATTGACACAGGCCTCGTGTGCTTCTTTTTCAGACCTGTGGTTTTGTTGTTCGTCAAAACAGGATACCATTTAAATGTACAAAGTTACGATTTAAACAAAGGTGAAATAGTTACTGCTGCTTTAGCAACCAGACATCAGGTTCTGCTCAAGCACACACTTTTTTTTGTTTTTAAAAGCCCTCAGTCCGCTTTGCCAGCACGCTCTCCCTCCAAACCTGGATGCGAAGACAAGTGTCTAAGCAAAACAACACTCACTTTCTATGAATTACTGAACATGTGTAATTCATTTATCTGTAATATTGTGCTAAACTCAGCTCCAATTAAACAAACGAAAACACCTGCTTAGCACACATAGATCTTTCCATACCTCAGGGGAAGACACATCAGTGTGCTCTGTAGTAGAATCTGGCTCAGAAGCCTACACTAACAATGCAAATCTGGGATTTTTCTTTTTTTCTTAAATGTACATAGGCAAGGAGATAAAAAAAAAAAATCAGATGGAGATTTTGGGGATGGAGTATTTGTGTTGGTATTTTTATCTATAGCACGTGCAGTTCTGTGATATTTAAGTGCTCACTGGGGGCTTCTCATGGGCAGCTGCACCTGAGGGCATGCAGCACTCCAGGGAAAAAAGTGGGATAATGAAAACTTTAAAACCCACTTAACTGGTCCCAGATATTATGATACTGTAAAACTACCAAAGAGACCTCGTGTTGACAAATTTATTGAGCTGGGGAGAAGAAGTTTCCTTTCCTTGCTTTGCTTCTGGACCACAGGCATCCAGCAGCTCCATGGGACTTCCCCGTTGTCCCCCCACATTAACGGGTCAGAGGCACAGTGACACACAGCGAAAATCGCAGTGACACACTGAACAGGGTCACCCCAACATGGGGGCTGAGAACACCCCTGGCACCCCAGATGTCCCAGCAGCAGAAATGAGACACAGCCTTATCTGACACACGTTTTGGACCAACAGAGGGGTGTCCCTTGGAAAGAGGGGTGCCATGGTTGGTTTGGGAGCCTGGGTGCAGCAGCTGCCATCAGCAGAGCATGCAGCCTGCCAGATCCCCTACACTTAACTAATTTCCTATTCTTTACTCACTGCCTGCAGACAATAGGCTGTCAATCAGATCCCCACCAGAACATTTACAATTATCTTCCCTCTCCCGCACCTCAGCATGGCCCCGTGCGAGCGGCTCCATCCCAAAGCGTTCACACATGAGCCACTTGCAACTCTTCTGTCGCCAAAACTGCCCTGACTTGAGAGGTGGGTTAGGAAATTGAATTTTCTCGTGTTTTCAAATAAAAGTACTGCAGTGGCAAAGCACAGAAGCAAAAGAGCAGGCTTCCTACAGGTGTGAGGCAAAAGCAACAAGGAATGGAAAACCTGCCCCAATAATTATTATAGCATTCTGGGCAAGGACGAAGGATGTTTACTGCCCTTTTTTTTTTTTTAAACAAAATCAAAGTTACAAACTGAACGGGTTTTTTAAAATTATTTTTGTTTTGTTTTTCTTCCCCTTTTTTTATTTCGGACAGGGTGGTCCCCTCTGCTCACTCCTGCAGAATTAGCAACAAACCACCACCACAATTGTGCAGCTGGCCTTGTGACAATTGCTGAGCTCTCCCAGAAGAAATTGGTTTGTTTTTCCTCTGGGTAGGCACAGCTGAGTGAAGGACTCAAAATGAGCACACTTTCCAAGTAAAAAATAACAGTGATTCAAGTCATAACCATACCTTCCCTTGTAGTGGCAGTTGCTGACAACGTGATTTAAAAATATCTGAACTATGTTCTGCATGATGTTAATGCTCCTATTCCAGAGAGAAATCCCCAATACCTTCGGGGCAATTTCCAAACACTGAAGCCTGAGAAACTGTCCAGGATGGGCCCACTCCTAAGAGCACTGAAATCATTGCCATTGCTAAATTAGGAGAAAATCCGTACAGTCATCATTCACTGCACTGTGACTTCACTGATTTTCTGCTCCACTGTCTGCTCAAGGGTCAGCATGGTTAACAGCGAGGAGATATTCCCTCTCCTAATAATTGATCTGGACACATCTTTGATGGTTGTCAAAAAGAAAGGTAACTAGTGACATCATGGTTTTTTTTTTCCCCCCTTTTACTTTTTAACTCTTGCACAGAAAATTTCTAAAACCTTTTCTGATGAAAAATAACCTGTGTGATATTTCCCCTCTCCTTTAAAATGTTTATCATGCTCTGAATCTGCAAAGTGTGATATCATCAAGGAAGGTCAAGCTTCACAGGAGCTAATGGCTCTGCTGTGTGCTACCACCACTTTGAAAAGAGGAACAATAGTCCCTCAAGTGCTGCTGCCAGTGGCACAGCAGCAATTCACCATGGAAGGTGAGAAATCTGAAATTAAAATAAACTGCTTAAAACCTGCAGATAGAGAGGGGGGATGCCGAAGAGAGAATAAAACGGGACAATCTCTGAACCCAATCAACAAAGCGCTCATTGTTCCAGTTTAAGGCAAGTAACACAGCAATAAATATTGAGCCAAGGAAGTTAACCTGTATCCACAGCCTTTGAATAAACACCAAAGCTGAAAGTAAAATCCATGCCAGGCCTTTGGCTCTTGCCAACTTGTGCTTTACTCCTTCTTGCTTGGCTTTGTTTTCTACTTTTGGGGATTTTCTTTGCCTTCTCTCCTGTTATTCATACCTTCCTGTAGGAACTCCTTATCACACAGGAAAAGGAAAAACAGAAGGAACTGTCAGTGCACAAATAAACTCAGTTGTGTTCTGTAAATCTACCTGGCTGCAGGTAACTGGGAAGAAAAGGGCTGGGAAATTCAGGGGTTCACAGTCCCTATGAAGCCAGGGAAGTCCCCAGCTCCTTCCCACACCCCTTCTCCCCCCGGTGACCTGATGCAATCCTGCAGACCTCTCTAACCACCAAATCCTGCTCAGTGTTTACCCTGCAGGGTAGCACAGGCAGCATGAGGCATCTCTGCAAGACACAGGCATGTTCGTCTCTCTTACAGAAGTTTGAGCATTCAGCTCTTGATCTGAGTACAAATAAACGTCCTGGTTAGTTCTCATTTTTCCTCAAGTGGTTTATCCATTCCTGTGCCAACACCTCAGCCAGTAATACAGGTTTTCACAGCAAGTATTAATTCTGGCTTCACTTTTAAATCACATTTTCTTCATTTGAGCATATTATATTCCACAGAACCAGGCGTGAGCATCATGCAAAAGGCATTCTGGTCCACGGTTGTGAATACAGCTGTGTAGGCAGAGGAATATTTGTTTTCCAAGTAATTTGTGCACATTCACAAAATTACAGCTGTCTGCAGTTCTCCCGAAATATCTGTCCTGATGTTTACAAGCCATAAAATATAATCTGCCTTTTCTACAGTTCCAACCCGTAAAATTGGTAATTTATATATTTATATGTACATCATTATTTTTCTTACAGATTGGCTACTCCCCATTACATATTGCCAATGGTTTTTTTTCCCCAATGAAAGATGGGAAATGTTTCACAAGAATTTCTGATTTTTGCCTTTTTCACAACAATACCCCGATTCCTTTCGATTCTATTCCTACCTGCCTGAATGCACAAAACACCAATCCCTAGGACAGCAAAGTCCTTGGGATAAAATTTTCCAAGCAAATGTGGAAATGTGCACTGCACCTGCTCAACTGAAACTGCTCAAAGTCCAAAAGCAACCAAACCACAAGTAACTCTATCACCCACAGTTCTGATCAGCAACAAAATGCACAAAACCAAAAAATAATCATCAGAGAATCACAGAATGGTTTGGGTTGCAAGGGACCTGACAGCCCATCCAGTTACAAGCCCCCTGCCATGGGCAGACCTTCCACTAAACCAGTTTGATCCAAACCCCATCCAACCTGGCCTTGAACACTTCCAGGGACTCTTGCTACTAGAGCGACTTTGGTGTAAAACTAATTTGAAAGAAAAATCAGAGCTAGGAAGCTATATCCATCTCAGTGGGATCCCTCAGCTCCAGCATACTCCCTGGATGGCTGTCACTTAAACCCAGGTCAAATCTGCCCTGAGATGTACAACTCAGTGCTAAACTCACCCAAGAGGTCCACATGGATGCACTGATGTGTCATAAAAGGCCCAGCATTGAGATAAACCATAGGTTAATAACTTAAATCTGCAACTGCTTAAAAAATGTCAGACAATGACAGAACTGGCAAGGAAGCACAGCTTTGATGATTTGTACTGCTTTTAACACCCTCAATTCGTGTGCTCTGCTGTATTACACACTCCATGCACGCTGGCACATGGCATGAGCTACGCAGCTGCAATATGGAACTCATGGCACAACATGATGGAAAAAACTTTCTGAGGAGCCAATGGTACCAAACTACAGCACCAGAGACCTCGGTGGCATCAGTGACCTCATCAGCTCCAGTACAAGGATCTCTGTCTCCTGGCTCCCCCCTCTAGCACCCATCACTGCCTGAGCTCCTCCCATCATCTTCCCACCCCGCTCCAAAGCAATTTCAAACTTTTTCAGCTAGACATGCTAAACCCAGGATGTAGATTTTCCAATTAGTCTCTGTTTAAACATCTGTTGGTAGACTGCATTTAACATTAGTTATTTGAGAAAAGTGCAATTTGATTAGGCTGTCTGAAACGGAGCCAAAGTCTGCAAAATAATAGCTCAATTAAATTTTGTTTTGCTTTCATTTGTCTTATACTTTCCTGAGTGTGATACAGTTGCATATAATCAAGTAAACTAACTCCTTTCAAAATGAGATATTTCAGTGCTTTTTCCATCTCCTCTTAAAGTTTATTTAATAATCTATTCCATCTTCTCCATGCTTCATCGAACTTCAGCCTGACACAAAGTACATTTCTTTCTTGTGCCTTCAGTCTACTTTAATTTTCCAGGCTTTCAGTGACTTGAGATTATGTGCCATTAATGTTACACCTTAAATAGATTAGTAATTTATAAAAGGAAGATTACACATATCAGGCAAATAAAAACATTTCAGCAACACAACAGCCTTTTCTTTGCACACACCACAAAATATTTTGCCAACCTGACGACACAGCTGTAAAACTGTCAAGCTCTAAAGCCACATCCAAGCAGCATTTCCAATT
The DNA here is from genome assembly GCF_022539315.1 of Serinus canaria. NCBI lineage: Eukaryota > Metazoa > Chordata > Aves > Passeriformes > Fringillidae > Serinus > Serinus canaria. Next base: position 4,017,798 of record NC_066326.1, on the reverse strand, counting down.
GTTTCCCTGGGTTTAGTTTCTACTTATTCTGTTATGTTGCACTTGTTGCCCTGAAACTTCAATATTAGCTCTAGAGATTCAAACACATGAGGCAAACAGCTGCTCTCCTCCACTCTTGCAAGCCAGATCAAAATGCCTTCTCTTTTTCCCTCCTGCCTATTTTTTTTCTTTCCCCTTTCTTTTTAAACAAATTGCTGTAAACCAAGTATTTCTGGCAAAGTTGATGGTTTCAGGGCAAAATTCTGCTCTGTGCTCATCACTGCAGACTCCTCCAGAGCAAACTCCTCTCAGCCAGTGCGTGAGGAACACCAGCACTTCCCCATTCTGACTAAAGAAACCTTACCTTAAGGATTAAAAATACAAATAAAAAAGTCACTGCAACTTAGCTGCTATGTAGATGAGTCTATGATTTAAATTAAAACACTAAACATTTAAACATTAACTTTTCACACTTCTGTTAAAAAAAAAAAAAAGCAGCAGCATGTACTCTTTGAGAGAATTATTTTATCTGAGATTTTTGATACACAGTACTTTTCCTTTAGTGTTTTTTAAACATATTTGTTGCAAAGTGTGAACACAAAGGGACAAGCTGAAATAGGTATCTGGCAGGCTTTTCCCAGTGCATGCTGCTGAAAGCCACAAGTACTACTGCAGTTGTGACAAACCTGTTATTTTTCTGCAGGAAGGCGAGCGACTCCTCCAGCACTCTTCTGCCCTGCCACTGGCAGCTCTTTAGAATATTCCTGCCACAAAGTAACCTTAAAAACCGAGAGGCATCTCAAGTCCGTGGAAGTTCAAAATGGGATATGTCCTATTTAAAATGTAGAGAGCTACTAAATATGACAACCATTTGATGTATGAAAATTATTCACAACCAAAAACAGACAGTCTGGAAATAGCTGGGATGACTTCATTTAGACAGAATTACCCAAATCTGTTTCTAATATACACAGTACACATAATAAATTTTTACAATATGACAAGGAAAACAAACTTAATAAAAGTTCCTGATCTTTTGTTACACAAGCAAGCTATAGCCATGCTATGTTTATAATATTTTGCCCATGATATCACAGCTCAGTAACAAAAGCTAAGCACCACACAAAACAGTTTCTAGGTATGAATTCACCTCACCATGCCAGCACTGCACCCATCAGCCTGGCAGAACTACCTTCCCCAGCCCACAGCCTGTGCTTGCTGGCTTGATTTTGACTAAGAGTTTCCTTTTCTCCTTCTCCCAGGCTCCCTCAGTCTTGGGAAGCTGTGGATCTCTGTGACGGGAGTTTGTTTTTTTCCAACTACCCCAGGACTCATCTGAACGGTAAGAGATTTTTAGCCTGTTTCCTTCACTCCTGGTTATTTGACAAGTGCTTGAAAACCCTGTTATAAACAATCTCTGTAGGAAAACAGATGATGTCTTACGATCACAGAAGGTAATTTTTTCAAGAACCCAACTTTTTGAGCATTTCCCAGATGCACCGCGTCAATCTTCCCGCGTTTGACTATCTCAGCTGGTTTTCCAGCCCGGGCATCGTGCCAGGCGGGCCGGACTGCCCCTCATTGTCACTTCTGTTCGATGGCACTTGCACCCACTGCTGTTATTCCAGGCTTCAGGAAATTTTCTAACCACTGGACAGGTTCCAGCACTGCGCACTAATAAGTTGCAGATTGCAGCACTCTGTGTGTGTATGTGTGTGTGTGTGTGTGTGTGCATGCGTGTGTCAGATCGGGGCCACACTTTGTAGGAGGGGGGAAAAAAACAGTAGTTCAAAAATGCTGCCTACTCAAATTGACAGAAAAGTGACCCCTGCACTTCATCAGAAATTCCTGCAGACTGACAAAATAAAGGAGTTTGCTTTTATCACACACAGTAAGACTCATATGGAAAAATGGAAACACTACATCACTCGACCTTAGGTTGCCCCCTTTTCAACCGCAGATGAATATTATGTATAAAAATTGTAAATCAATTTGAGATGTATTAAAGGAGATTCTCTTTTTCTGTATTAAAGGTAATACCTTTTAATCTCAAGATTTATTTTGTAATGTCAAGTAAATGAGAAAGACTTAATTTCCGTAACTGAATTTTGTTACTCTTAAGTCTCTTCAGCATCTCTGCGTGGTGTTCACAGAATTTCCTACCCTTTGCTTTGCATCAGGAAATAATGAGCAAGCGGCACTTACCCAACACTGAGTCACAAATATTTGCCTACATTAACAGAGCATTAAAAGCCATTTTAAACAAGTTAAGGAAATTGTGCTAGCCTTTGAACTGTGATTCACTATTAGGAGAAATCAGGAAACTTTTCCTCTTCTAAAGGCAAAAATCAGCTGCCGTAACCTCCTTGTAATATCATTAGGTCCTAGAGCAGATTTTCCTCTCACAGATCCTCACACACAATAGATTTCTTTGCTTAATGAAACTACTTCTGAAATTTTCCTACACTCGGTGTTGGGTACTTTGAAATTTCAATCCTTTCACATCCTTGAACTCTCATCAACATTTTTTTCCAGACTGTGTCAATAAAATTGATTACTTGCAGTTCTGAACTCTGTTCTGCACATGGAAATAAAACAATTTGTTTTAAAGTATTTTCTGAAGAAAGAAGAACTTGGCAATCATATCTCCAAGATCAAAAATAAAAAAGAAGAAAGAGGGACAATCCAACCAAGCCTTGCCCGCGAAAAGCAAAACAAAAAGAAACCTCTCCAGCAAACAAAAGAGAAGCGAGGTCCCGATTTCATGATTTTATCACGGCAGCAACGCAGGCTCAGTCCCTGACATCCCCACATCACCAGGCTCGCTGCTGTCGTCCTGACTGATATATCTCCCTGTCGGATGGGAACGATCTTTTCGGATCATTAATATGTTCATTAATTTGTTATCAATTGCGGCTCGCTGTACTTGCGGCGCTCGGCAGCGCCGTGCGATCGCGCGCGGGCGGACCCCTGGCTCCCCGGCTGTTGAGATGCCTCATACCTACAACCGATCTGTTGCTTTTACAAGTTTAATCTCGGTATTAAGGAGCTGATTGTGGAACCATGTCGCTATAACATCTTCAACCCAGCTGTACATCATATAAACCACTATAGGAGGGGGCAGTCTCCCATCATTCCTGGCAGCAGCACATACCTTTAACTCCCTAATCTGTAATACTACAAAATACCGCTCTCATTTCTTCCCAAGCACAAGTGGACTACCAGCAAGGGTCCAACAGTGTTATTCCTAATTACCTTTTTTTCACTCTTGATCCTGTGGCGCTCATAATTAGTTACCTGGGGCTGCAATCCAATTTGAAGTGATGACAAGAAAGTGATCCATGAAAAAGTAATAAGTTAAATCCAATTTCAGCCTTCCTCTAATTAAATGCACATGGAACTAATGACTCAAACCCTACCATTTCAGTGATAATGGTAATTAGCGAGGTGGGAGTCAGTCTCTTTTTTCAACACTGTAGGTGTAAACCACAAGGTAAAATGGCAGGAGCACTCTTAATTACATGTGTCATTTTGTCAGCAATTTACACATTTCTGACCAGTCAGGAAGGTTTCATTTGTTTTCCCCTTCCCCGAGGTGGGGAAGGCACGTTCAGGCTCTGGCACTGCCCGCCCCACATTCCCACTCCCAACCTGGGCAGAAATCACAGTTTTTACAAACCTGTTCTGTAAATGCTTAATGTCAAAGCAGAAAACCTGCAAGAAAATGACACTTGGGATGCTCTAACAAGATACAGTGCTGAAAATGAGGGATCCTGGCTTCTACTTTGTCCCTTGGGACTGATTTCTTTCCAACGCTCGGATGCCAAACTCCCAAATATCCCACCAGAGCTGCACACCTCAACACCACTGAGGGCCTGCAGCTCTCCAACCTTGGGAGAGTCACTTAATATCTCTCTGTCAGGGTTTACATGGCTATAAAATGGGAATAATCATGTTTGCTGACAGTACCTCACACTGCCAGCTCTCCAAATATACTGGTATTTTCCTAGACACTTCATTTTTTTGAATCATGATATTACAGGATAATCACAGGCTTCTTTTAAGAATAAACACATTTGTCACCTTTCTGCTCAGTCTAAAAAACTGAATAGTAAATGCTTTAAAAAATATTAAAAGGCAGCAAAAAAAGCGCATGGTGTTATGAAAAAAAACCCTTAGTATCAAAATTTTCAAGCTGATCATGTAATTTTGAGTATCTGACTCAGATTTTGTTCTGTTTGTGGGGTGGATGATGTCTGCATTTCACAGACACATTCCAAGAACTGACTAACATTTATAATTGGGCTTAGGGGTGAAAAATAAATAAGAACTAAGGGGTTCTTTGGTAGGAACCAGCAAAACTCAACTTTGCTTAATTTCCAAAGTCAGAAACAGATAATGAAAGATTCAAGGGAAATTTTCATAGGCAAACTTCAAAACCTGCAGAAGCAAAATCTTGACCCAAGCTGAGTTGGTGCCAAAATTCCCACTGGCTTGACTAAGGCCAGATTCTGATCAATTTCTGTCTTGAAGAGTGAAACAGAGAGGTACTCATACAAACAGAATAAAAATTTACTTCTGCCAAATCATCTGCTGAGACAATTTGTCTACCGGTTGTTAAATTTACCACTATGTAAAAAAGGTTCCCTGGGTGTAAAACCTGAGACAACATCGCTGAGACTTGTGTGCTCCAAGTGAAATGGAGCATACCCTGCCCTTCACCCCTCGGTGTTTATTACATTGTCAAACAAAAGATTTCTAATTTCATAAAAAAACAATAATAATTGCCCCCAACATCAAGCTACGATGATTTTTTTTCCTCTTGCCCTCTTCTATTTCTCAAGATACTGGAAAGATATATTAAGATAATGCAGCATGCAAATTAAATTCTACAAAAGCCCAGCCAAAAGGCTGCTTTAAAAAGCAGCGGTATGCAAAGGCGAGGACAGCTCTGTCCTCTCAGCCTCCCCCAGTCTCACCCTGAGAATTCAAACCAAACCCAAATTCTTTTCTTGGCTGTGACTTAAAGGGAAGACTTATTTTTTTGTTTTGCCAAGCAAAAACAAAAGTTTCCATCCCAGTAATTTTATTATTTCTTTTCTCCAAACACAGGCAGGTTAATGATCAGACAAGAAATCTCCTTTAATCACATAAAAAAAGTCAAGTGATGGGTTTGAATTTCAGGATACTGATTTGGACATCCTAAATTTGTTTTCAGTCCAGTATTCTACTTCCAGCTCAATGCAACACACAACATTTACGTCTTTAAAAAAAATGGTATTTTTAGTATTGCCAAAACACACATGCACTTTTACTTTCTTGGGAGAAAAATGTGTCTCTTGATTTGTTTCCAATCTGTGTGCTCTTGCCAGCAACTAAAATGCTTGAAGAACCAAAATGAATAATCAGTAAGAGCATCGGCAATTAAAGCTGCACATTTTAATCAATACATTTATTAATACAGATATATTTATCTTGGCCAGGAAAAATGTGCACATTTTCAAAATCCTAACCATACCTGGTCTGTTAAATTATTTGTTTCACATATTCAAGGAAATCCACTGTCCATGGCAAATATATTATCAAACAGCCTTTAGCCATTTTTTCACTTCCAGTAATTTTTGTGGAACTGGTATTTTTTATGTTCTTTCCCCAACTGCTGGTTATTAAATCCATTTCTTAACTTTCAATTTTCTTTTGTTTGTGTCATCAGGCTGCGAAACCGGAGGTCACTGCCAAATCTAAACCACGGCAGTGTGCGATAGGCTCAAAATGTGAGTCATCCTGTATTTGGAGATTTGGGGTTTTTCACTTATCAGCAGAGCACATCTCCAGTCCTGCGTCCAAGTTCTTACACACTGAGTATCTCACGATCTGTTAAAAGCAGATCTTCAGGCAGAGTTGCCAAGATCAAGAGACCCCAAACAGGACAGCAGGAGCCCACTGTCAGTTAAAAATTACTGAAGACACCATGTCCCAGTGTGGCTACAGGATGCTGGGATATATTTAAGTACCTCAGCTATTTAATCAGGGAATAAACAAGGAATAGTGGAAATTACCCACGAGGTGATAACAGATTAGCTACACAGTATATACCAGATTAATCTGTGTCTATTTGTGGTGGTGGGGTTTAGAGGGTACATTTCCAGCCCCAGTTCTGGCTCCTCCTCCATAGAGCACTTCAGTGGGAGAAGCAGCAGGCCAGGCAGACAGCATCCCTCCCTGTTCCATGCAAAGCCCCCCAACACTCCAGCACTCGTGCTGGCTGCTGCTCACCAGTGCCCTCACCAAGCACAGCAGGGATGAGCAACGCCTATGGTGCTCTTGTTATACATGAAGCCTGTTTGTCACAAAAAAACCAAGGTGACTGCTAACTGCTGAGGCTATTGAATGAGACATCTATCTCTGTAAGTGAAGCCCAAAGATAACTTGTTCATTATTTAAACAAACCTATGAAAATCGGGCACGTTTCCCCCACCCTTGATATTTACTCTGTGTACTGTCACCTCATCAGCATGGCCCCATCTGACTTGAGGGGGTGTGGGTGCTTGTGTGGGAGCAATTTTACTGAAAAATTCTACCCCCAGCAGCACCATCTCCTTTCAGCAACAGATTTTCATTCCAGGGATGCACTTGGGGGTGTTACATCCAAGAGGACTTCCAGTATGTTTCAGACCGCAAAAGCACCACAAGTGAGAAAGGGGAAAAAAAAAAAAAAAGACTGGGCAGTCATTTGAATCAGTGAGTGACAGGCTGGGCCAGCTCTCTGTATACATTAATAAATTAGAATTTTAATTGTGTCTCTGACTGCAGGAGCTGCTCCAGTACTTTAATACGTACCAACAATTGGCTATGTTATGGAATCCACGATGTGGCCTTCACTGTTGACCTCTGCAACACAATTCCCAGTCTGACTACGGAAACTGTTTGGTTTGATCCTTTCAACTTATTTGAATCCTGACAAATAAGCTCACAGCTGAAAGGTCAACACAGTCATATTTCATCCTCTGGAGCTATTCTTAAGACATCTGCACAACAAAGCACTTCTTTTAGTACCTGACACTGGACCTAGCCAGCACAATCTCTCATTAAAAATGTCCCCAGTGGAAGAGTCTATTAAAAGGCATATGGATCAGCTATGGATTTACCAAATAAAATATTTTTGAAAGCATTAATGTAGCGCTTTGGATTATGGCTCTTGACGCTGCCAATAAAACGTATATTTGCCCAATGACAAAATGCTTCATACTTTCCAAAAGAATAATAGCCCGGCTGTAAAGCACGAGGTGTTGTCCAGCAGCCGGAGCACAGGGGTGGGAGCCAGGAACTCATGAATCTTAATCCTACTACTAAACCCAATTCCCTCTGTGATCCTAAGTGAGTTGCTTAACCCGCATCCCTCAGTTTCCCAGTCCAGAACTGGGATAATGCTACTTACTTATCAGACTTTCCTTCTGGGGATGTTTTAGAGATTAGTTTTTGCAAAATGCTTTGAAGATGAAATCACTACACCAAAGCTCGGCATTGTCCACGCTGGGCCAAGGGCTGCATTTAACAGCTATTCCTCACTCAGGCAAAACTTCCTTTCAACTCCCCATCAGCTTTATTTGGGTAAGAACCACAAAATCAGACCCTCTCACTTTACTGTCAAGGCCTCTAGCTATGTTCGCTTTACCTTCCATATTCTACTACATATTTAAAGAGCCTAGCATCCGTATTTTTGCAGGAAAATAATCTGAAACACATATAAAAGGCAAGAGAAGCAGCAATGCTGTCAGGGAGCTCATGGTGATAGTATATCAAACAAAAAAAAAAAAAAAAAAGTAGAAAGACCAAAACAGACATGAGTTTGACAACGTGCTATGACAACAAGAGGAGAAAAAAAATCCGGAAAGAATTTGGGGCTACAGAGGCTGAAGCATCAGATATAGAAGAGTGAGATAAGATAAATGTCCCAGCTAAAGGGCTTTGTGCAACTGCAGTTGAACTGCTGCATTCAGGACCTTATTATCAAAAATCCACTGACATGCTGCAGTTGCAGAGAGCAGTAATAAAAGCAATAACCAGCTGCAAACCAGCAAAGTGGTCAAGGGTCTGGAAGTGCTAGTTTATGAAATACATAAAGAACTAGATACATATAATTTGCCAAAACTGGCAAGTACATGTTAGTATCTCAGATGTTTGAGGAGTGTGAACACGAGGCAAGGCAAGGAACTGACTCAGTATTTATACAAGCAGTATTACTTGGAGCAAGAGGATGGAATTAAAGTGGAAAGTTCCTGAGCGTGTGCTTTGTTATGGAAAACTATCTGAAGGAAAATAATAGCAGTCCCACCATCACTTGGGATTTCTAGCACTAGAATAGCAAGAAAAAAGAAAAAGAGAAAAAAAAAAAGGAACTGTGATACATGACCTAATAGGTCTTTCTTGTCTTTAACTCCCCATGATTTATCCCACAAGACTAGCAGAATGTACTCCAAAGCCCCATATGTGTGCATACATCTTCTGTTTGGGAATGCTGTATTGGTTTTAGCTCTCTGAATTCATAACAGCACAAAGCCCTCTAATATTTAGATTTTATTTCTGAAGATGTCCATAAATCAGCAGACAATAAAAGGGGGGAAAAACACACCGATGATATGATATCCTAGTATTTCCCAATATCCTTGACACAGCAAATCAACGGTTTGAGTGAACACAGACTACAAATGGAACAGCAATCAAACAGAAATGTTAATGCAAATCTCCTATGCACACTGACACAGTAACAAAAGCTATTCCATTTTGTCATGATCCAACCCTACCAGACGCTAATAAAAGTACACGCTCACGATTTGTAAATACACCATAGGTGGGACTTTCAAGAGCACCCAGCATCAATCCTGCTGCCACTTACACCAGCCACAGCCACTCAGTGGACACAGGGAGGAAGCCCCTGAAGGTTCCATCCCAATGTCTGCACAGAAGACACATTTATTCAGCTTTTACAAGCCCCAGACCCTCACAGAGGCTCACAGAGTCCCCTTACCTGTAGGGCTGGCTGTTTGTCATTCCTCTTCGGAGACTTTAATCCACTAACTTGTTGTTGCTGCTGCTGCTGCTGTTGCTGCTGCTGCTGCTGTTGCAGGAGAAGCTGTCGTGCCACCTGGAGAGCCTGTAGGGAGAAAGAAGGTGGAGAATTGAGTTTTCAGTTAAGAGGGCACAGGGAGCTACACAAGCAGCATGGGGGCAAGGCAACCCCTGGTTGTGGGGTACTACTCTGCTCCTGATGCACCTCCACTGAGAACAGTGGCTTCCACAAAAATAACAGCTAGCATGCAATGGGGTGATATCCCACCACTGATTTCCCATTTTGACTGAGGAGAAAAACAGCAGCAGCTGATGTTTGCCTCCTGGGTGTGAGCCTCAAGTAACTGCAGGAATCCTGGTGGTGAGCTCCATGGAGTGGTTGTTGTCCCCCTGAAGCAGCTCACAGCCCTCCTCACTAATAGGCAGGCTCCTTTGCTTTCAGCTTTCAGATGCCTCCTCTCCAGCAGATCAGATTGGGTTTACAGAAGAGGGCAGTCATATATCACTGTCTGCTCCCCTGAGCACCAGAGAACATCAGGGAAACTTCTGGAAGGCCATGGTGGGAAAAAGAGGAGAGGCAGCAGCAGGCAGAGCCATGCTGAAGGCTGAGAAAGCTTCAAGGAACTGGAGAGAATACAAAGAAAAGCAGGGGCAGCATTTCACCTCACCAAAATCCAAGACTTGGACTTTGATGATCCTTGTGGGTCCCTTCCAGCTCAGGATAGTCTACGACCCTTTGAAAATCACTGTCAGCTCATGATGGACCAGCTGTGGGGACTTACTGGGAATGGGCACAGCAGTAAAGGGACAGCGTGACACTGGAGGGGCAAGGGATATGACCCTGAAGGCATGAGCAAGCAGGATGTGGGGGAATTATTGCAAAATGTCATCCAAAGCCAAGAAGAGTCCCTCAACACTGGAGACTGCTGCTCTGCAAGGCCCAATTTCTCCATCAGGTGGGGAAAAGAAAGCAGGAGGAGATAAAAGAGGAAAAGATGAGGAGCAAGTCCGTGCCCTGGCTCCCTCCTGGCTCCCCAGCCAGGGGACCGCAAGGATTATCCCTGCAAGACAGCCTGTGGCACAGCTGAGGCTCTGCTGGCGAGACCCCAGCCTGCTGCTCCCGGAGGATTCACCAGCACCGGACCCAGGCCTCCTTGGTCTCCTTGGAGACGTTCAGTACATGTGTAGGTGGAAAAGTGGGAAGGCTGAAGACTTCATTAATGTAAAACAAGAAAAATAGTCCCTTTGCAAGATGCCTACATGGAAGGGGGGGTAAAAGCCTTCCCCACTCCTACTGTGTATGTTCTCTGAGTGATTTAATTAATACCTATTTAATTAAGAAGTCAGATATGCTTGAGGTTTCACTTGCTCCTTCAAGTTGCAGTGTTTAATCTCAGTGCAGAACTGCTGGGAAAGGTCTGATATCAAGGTCAGCAAACTCGAACCCAACTCCCCCATCCCAGTAATACCTTGTTAATTGCCTAGACCCATCTTTTTACTTTTGGAGGGACATTGGTCAGCTCAGCGGACTGAAGAACTACCACTGCTGACCAGGGCAAGTGGGCAGCAGAGACCTTGCTTTGGCAATAAGCCCTCCTTTCCAATTTAATAACAAGTCTCCACTGGATCAGAAAAACTCTCTAGGGGTGGATGCGATTTCCAGCAGAGGTTGGCACGGTGCAGGTAAAATTAGATTTTGCATTTCAAGCTGGTTGGACCTAAGTGTACCCATAACATCTTTGAATTGGTGCACATCCCTGAAATGAGTGCAGGGAGCTGCTGGGCATGGATCTGGGCTCACAGACACACAGCCACCACCCCCTCTTGGTGCACCATCAAGAACCAGGAAACCCTACAGCCTACCAAAGAATTCAATGCAACAAAAGAAAGCTTTATGCAGAAAGCACTAAGAACCGTTAAAAAATACTTTATTTTTATTGAATTAACTTATTTAGCTGTTAAAGCATCTTCAAGGCTGGGCAGAGGCAGCAAAAATAAAACCTACAAGACTTAGGGGGATAGGCAACAAATACTCACTTATTTAACAGGAGTGTTGTATGGCTTATTTAATTAATGAATACTTGTAAAGCACTCTGAGTTGCTCAGACAAGAAGCTCTATACAGTACAAGCGCAACATATTATTATATATTATTAAGACTGGCTCTGCAGAAGAATAATTCCAGGTAAATGTGCAATCAAATGATCATTTTAGTTCCCAGTAATTAGATTCAATAGGCCAAAAAAAACACAGAAGCCTTTCTTTAATCATACACTAAACAATCAGAACATCCCTAACCTTTCAAGCTACAGCCTTTTTGAATAAAACATCATCAACTTATAGATATTATTCCAAAAAGAACCAGTCACCATATGTGTTGTCTCTTTGAAATACAGTTGCTATAGCAGACCCTGCATGCATTTCATGTGATATGATCATATTCTATCCATTCTGGCAGCTGAGAGGTTGCACAATTAAACTGGCTGCCAGAAATTTTTGAAGATTCCCAGAACAAGTAGCCATGCAAGAAATGCCTGCTCTCTACTCAAGCTGGCCATAAAGCTCCATGCAGTTTGGCAGGATGGCCACTGCCACCATAAAGCCTTACCACGACTGACCCCACACCAATGACTGTCCCCAACTGGCTGTAGGGACAGGGTGGCACTGGCACAGCTCTGCTGGAGGACAGCCAGAGCTCTGTCCCTGCTCCAGTCCAGCTGCACAGCACCCACATCCCTCACACCCACCACTCTGAGAGTCTCCATTCAACGTGACATCTACACCACTCCACTCCATGTCTAGGTGTCACCTGTGCTGGTGCAAACCTGGTGGGACCAGAGTTGGCAAGAGGGAAGGACCAGCACAGAGGGTGGAGCAGGGCAGGAAGGAAAGGATTGGAAAGAATAAAAGTGAGCTAGAGGGAGCATCAGGGATACAAGCAGCCAGGATGGACAGGAACATCAAAGGCAAAAAACAAGGTAGATGCAAGTGACATGGAAACATGACGACATTCCAGGGATTGCAGCTTGAAATGGCATTTCCCATTTCTCCTCTCAATATTTCGTTTTTTTTCACTCACAAATAACAGACCTCAATAAAAGCTGAGCATCAGATGAGCTTGGGTTTAAGATGTGGAAAGTTGTGTATAGCTCAGATATGCTTCTTACTGAGCATCTGCATCAAGGAGCTACCAAGTCCTTGGTGGTACAGGGAACCCAGCAATCCCACATCTCTCTGCCTTTCTACTTCTCCCTGCTCAGCCTTTCCTTCCTCCTACCTCAGTCCTGTCCTTGCCACTTCCAAGCCTCATCCATGCTCCTCACACATGACAGGACACGTACAAGAAAGATGGCTAGCTTGGGATACACTGACACTCCTTCCTCTCACTCACAAAATACTTCAAGCCTGTTTGGGGTTTACTTTCATGGAATTACTTTGCTGATGTCAGTTCAGGCCCTGTGGATACTCATACAACCCAAGTCAAGAAGCATCACACCTCTGCCCCCTTCCCTGGCTCCAGGCAGTGCTGCTCCTGCACGGAGCTCATCCCTGGATGCTGGCGTGGGAGCCCTGCTGAGGCTGCCGGTGCTGCACAGTGCTCAGGCGAGGATAGACAGGGAAATTAATTTGAGTGAAGTCAGTCCCACAACCTTCATCAGCACGGAGATTCGCAAGCAGGCCTGTACATTAATAAAGCTTCCTGTGGGAGTAGATGTTGCCTTTGATTTGCATGTGAATTCAATGCTAGTGAGAAGTGCCAGACTGTCAGACATGGAGACCAAAGTCTCTTATCTTTCCAAAAGCTTCTGTAGCAGTTTCCCCACATTTCCTTAATCATCTGCCTTGTCCTCAACTTACTGAACAGGCAGTAGAGAGTAAAGCTGGATTCGGTTCAACTCCTGCTGCTGCCAAGTCCTGAAACAAGGGTGCCACGACTGTTTACTGCTAGCCAACAGCTCTGCTAACGTGGCCCTCTCCTCACAAGCAGGTGCTCTGACATCTCCAAGCTCTTCTCACACATTCCTCCCCACTGCCATAGTTACATCTTAAATCTCCACCACGTGCTTGCAAGTGAACAATTGCCAGGGGCCGTGAAAAACCAGCTTGTGTTTGTACATCCAGACAACAGCATGTTCCTTTAAGGTGGAGATGCCAAGAGCCCCTGAGACCACAGAGGTGCTTCAAATACCTGGCTCTGTATTTATCAGCAGCCATGTTATCTGCACTGCTCAAAGAGCCTGCAAGGCTGGATAGAGCTTCTTGGGACACCCAGAGACCCAGACACCAATCCCAGCCTCCAGCAGTGAATCACAGAGCAGCAGTAACCATCCTCCTCTCTGCACCAAAACACAAATGGGAAATCCTCCCACTTACTGGGAAAAAAAAAGAGAAAGGAAAGAATCCCCCTGAAAATGAATCTTCCATGGATTTTGGTCACTTTAAACATGGATTTGGAAGGACAACATTAGGAAAAGGCTGCCTACCAACCAACCAAGTCATCCTATGTCTAAATGCAAGATACAGTAAATGAACTCCCAAGGTGTTTTCTTGTCCATTAGGAAATCACACAGACATAAAGAGATTTTCTGGTGTAAAACAGAGACCAGTAAAAAGGCAACTGAAATACAGAGCTTGAGAGACATTGCACAAACTTGGAATGGTATTTGAGAGTCAACATTGGGTGACACCTAACCCAGGAAAAATGTTAACAGTACATTAACTGTGAGATGAATCAAGCCTGTTTCATTCACAGCGTAAGTGGGAAGCCCCACTGAAAAGCCCTCTCCCTGTGCTTAGGGAAGTGGCAACCATTTATTATTTCCCAACCACTTAAGCACCAGGAGGGGAAAAAAAAGTACACATTTGAGATGACCAAGACAATTTTATTGCAAGACAGACAGAACGTGACTTGTTTGCCCAGCTGTTGTTTGCCCAGAGCACTGGGCACTGTTATCACCCCAGTTACTGTTGTAATTCAACATTTCCATGCAGGCACCTTGACCTTTCAGTTTCACCATCCTCTTTGGGCAAGCTCTGATGAAGGGTAAAAATGCAGCCCTGCCTCTCACTTCATGTGGCCAGAAACTCCTGATTCGGGAAGGGGGCTGGGGAAGGGAAATACACTGGAAAAAGAGGGTAGAACTTTAAAAATAGAAATGCTGCTTAAATGCCATATACTTGCTTACAGTGTCAGTACATAAGGAAAACAGTAACAGGATCCAGTCGCATGGAGCCTCTTGCTAACTTGTTCCACCACTGCAGCCAGTACAAGACAGCAACTCTCCAACTTTTTTCCATCATCCTATTCCTACTGAAGAAAAAGTGCTCCAGCTCCTCCCTTCCCATCTGCTCCAACCATTATTAATATCAATCAGTTATTAATGAAATATGATGACCTACAGCTATAATAGGCCTGTCTCTAATGCCAGGGGAAGCTTGTTTCTGAACCTGAGGTTTATCAGGCATGGAAAGATCAATTCAGGGAAGTTCAGGATGTATGGAAAGAAATGTACACTGGAGGGTGGGGAGATGAGCAGCAGCTATGAGGATGCAAAAGAAAGGGGTGTCCTGTTCAACTGCCAGTTCCCAGGGCAGCTGGTCAGTAATGAATGGGCTGCCTTCAAAATATCCGGATAAAAATGCACCCAGAAGTTGCAAGGAGAGCGCAAAACAAAAGCCCATGTGTTTTTACAGATCCTAAGGATTCTGGGCCTTTCCAGGTGGACAAAGCTGCTTATCAGGAAAACAACTTGAGAAAGGAAAAAGGAAGAGCTCCCTGAAATCAGAGGTGGAAGTGTCCAGGCAATAAATCTGGACAGTTAGTTGCCAGCCAACATCATATTCTTTCCACAATTTCAGGTATGGTCCTGAAACAGCAAAATAGAACAAAACAAGCTGGCAGAGAAAGAAGAGAGGGGAGAAACTTTAAGGGCAAAATCTGCCCTTGGAGCAAACATCACACTCACTAGTCCCAGACGCTGTGTGTTGACCTTTGATAGCCATAACCTGCAAGCTACCACTAGTTCTCAACTGCCTCACTGAGGTTTGGGCAAAGCACAGCTTTGCAGCAGCAGGCATGCAGCTCTCCCACCACCTATTTCTCCCCACATTTCATGTCACCTTCAGGCCCTGAGGAATCTCCTCGCCAGCAGCTCCAGGCGCCTCTCCCAGCGGAGCATGGCCCACCTCCCAAAAGGGCTTCTTGCTTCCCTTCAGCCTCATAAGGCAAGTACCTTTGTTTCTCCTGGGTGGGACGAGGGGGAATTTAGACAGCCAGCAATCTCTCTTCTTTCTCAGCTCCCATCTGTCCTCACACCCTGCTCCACTCCACAGCTGCTCCCAGCAGAGCGGCAAGATGCAGCTCTCAAGCTCGGAAGCCCGGATGCACCCGAGCTTCAGAGATGCTTCATGTCTCTCCCACTCCTGCCTCCTCTACCTCCTCTCCTGTGACACTCTCTTCTCCTGGAGCAGCAGATGTAGAGGAGCGGTGGTAGGAGGCAGACACATTGGAGGGGAGCCCTGCTGCAGTTCTCCTCCGGCAGGCTCAGGAGCCGCACAACGTGTGGAAACCAGCGAGGAGAGGAGCAGTATGCAAAGGGAAAAAAATAAAAAATAGTGCAAAGCGACAGCAGTGGGTAGTGCTGTTCCTCTGGGAGGAACAGAACAGGGGGAGGTGAGATGAACCAACTAGAGAATAGGAAAGGAACCAAAATGAAGAGGAGGAATAAAATGTAGAAGATGCAAAAAAGAGAAGCAGATGTTCTTGCAGCACTTATTCCCTCTGACATTCGTGCCCAGCTCTTCCATCTTCCTCCAGAACTGGGAAATGAGCTGCTACGTGCTCCCTTCCCCACTGCCACCACCCTGACCCTGTGCCACACACAAAATGACACAGCCAAGAGCCCCAACACTGCTCTTGGCAGTGCAGAAGGGAACTTGGAGGATACCTACAGGCAGGACATGGGGCCCTGCTATGAGATACAACTAAGATGCAACTTAACCTGGTGAAGCATTCCTGCTGTCCAGCCTTCTCAACCATACTGGATTCAAACAATCCCCATCCCCATCTCATCCTCTACTTCCTTGTGTCATTAAATAACTCTTTTCCACCCACCCTGTCCCAGCTCCATTGGTGCAGCAGAGGGATGCCCTGAGCCTGGGGAGATGCTGCTGGTTGTACCCAGTGCCTCACTTGGCTGCAGCCAATCTGCAAGGCTGGTTCCACCCAAGGGCTACCAGCCAGCTTGTCACGGAGGGCAGCTTCAACAGCAATCCTTCACTCAATAGAATGGTCAGCTGGCCATGAAGATCACAGCAGACTGGTCTGGACATGTGACTAATGGGTGATTCCTATGCTGGAAAAAGAGAAGGGACCTGAGGTCCACATGCACAAACCCTGGCTCACATCCTGTCCCTGATGTGACAGGGGCACACTTGGAGCAAGGGAGCTGGCAATGCGCCTCATGCTGAAGCATCTCCTAGAATAGTTCAGTCATAAGGAAAGAAGATGAGTCTCTATTTTTCTTCCAGCAGGCTTAGTTTCTTTCCTCTGGAATAGATTCTGGCTACCAGTTAAGGAGATCCCCTCCAGAAAAAGGCACTGGAAACAGAAAGCCTTTCTTCCAAACCCACAGGGTGGAGCTGCCTGTGTCCCAGCTCTGCTGCAGTTCATCCTCGTGGGCACTGAGGTTACTCCTGCCAGTGGGAGGACGAGTGGACTCCATGCCCCTGCCCTGCCATCCCACAGCCCATCCCATGGCTGGCAAGGTCCCTGCCTGTGAGGACCCAGCACCACACAAGGGAAAACAGAGTTTGCCTCCAAAAAAACCCAATTTCCATTTTGTAATTTATCCATGAACTCCAACAATTTCAGGGAAAAGGTGGGTGATGTATTTTCTTTAATGCTTGGAGACACTACAGGGATGAGGGAGGCAGGCAGCAAGGGACAGTAGGTTGAGATATCAGCCTCAGCCAACACCAGGAACCTGCAAACCCTGAAGAAGCTACAACAGGGAAAATGGCTACAAAAATCCCTTTTCTGAGGCATAAATTAAATCCTCAGGCGGTTACACGGCAAAAACACCTTCTGTCCCTTCTTTTAAAGAGTCACAGTCAGGACTCATCAAAGCCACTTAAAAAGTATCTGGCAAAAAGTTCCCAAACATTAAAAATGGTTCTCTTTATTTTGGCATGCCAAGACTCACAGCATGTAGCGGTCTGTACCAGCAAGAAAGGAGGGATGGGCCAACACATCCTGGTAAAATGAGAAAGGATACAAATCTTGGCTCCCTGTTCAAACTGAACCAGAACTGAACTGTTCCTGAGTGATGAAAAAAAAAATCTTATGGGATTTCCAGCTCATTTCTGTAGGCTCGAGATCAGATTCTGAACTACTGTGTTTATGCAAAAGTGAACCAGACCTTTGAATATTTGGAGGAGCATTCACTGCTGAGCCGCGTTTTTCTTGGATGTCAAAAGCTCGGGAAGTTCTCATATTTTTTAACAGAGAAGAGGGATAAGGTGGGGGGGAGAAGGAAGAAGGCCTTTTTGTTGCTACAACATAAATAGTATATTGCATACAGCTGCTTGCGCGCTTCCCTGTGTGGTCAACAAAACAGGGAACATATTTTAAGCTTGTTTTCCAAAACACTGCATGACAAACTTGTACTCAGAGGCCCATGAAATACAGCCCCTGACTGTGGACATCTCACCACGCTCCATCAGACACTCGCTGCTGCTGGGTGAATGAAGGAAGCAAAACATTGGGACAGCCCAAAACATGGAAAACTAAAGCTGCAAATCACATCTCTGCACTTCTATGGCATAACCTAATTTAGAACTGCTTGTAAAAAGCCTAATTTTAACAGATTCTGGTAAAGAAAAAATAGGCAAGGTTGAGATGGAGGCAAAAATGATTAGAGGGCTCAGCAGATATGAGGCAAGATTGATAAGGGTGGGAGTGTTTAGTTTAGCGAGAGATGAGTAAGAGGGGAGATGATAACAAGTATACAAGTTGTGACTTGGCCTGAGAGGGTACATCTGGTGCTTTTGCCATTTCTCATAATGCAAGAGAAAGGGGACATTGAATGAAGTCAGGAAACAACAGCCACCAAAAAAACCCCAAAAACAAAACAGCAGATAAAAGGATTTTTTTTCCTTTCTTAATATACAACTCATAATTACTCTCTGGAACTTACTGTCACAAGATATCACCAGGGCCAAGAGCATGGGGAGGATGCAAAGAAAGGATTAGACACTTGCAGCGATAGTCATGAGAGCACTTACAGCTACCTTTGGAATGATAAAAATAGAAATCAAGGTACAAATGTTTATGCTTCAGGGCACGAACCAACCTTAAATTGCTGAGGGCTGGGAGGACATTTTCCCCCATGGACAGGTCCTTCATGGGCTTCTGCCCAAGGACTTCAGCCAGGGCTGGAGACCTCCCCTGTCCAACAGGCTGCAACTGCTCCTGCCCCTTGGTCTTTCCAGGTATCTCAATCCTGCACCTCGGACCCCAAAGCCCATTCCTCAGCCCCCCCCGAGCCACCTCAACCCTCAGAGCTTCTGGGCGGGGGGGGGGCAGCCATGTCACCTGGCCCCAAGCTGCTCATTTCCTCTTTCTTCTTTACATCACAGTTAAGTTTCATGTCCTTATTTCACCAGCCCTTCCTCTCCCTGCTATTTCGACTGCCATTTTTTCCTCCTTCAAACCCAAACCCCCAGCTCCAGCCCCTGCCATCCACTTGGGCTCTCCAGGGAGCGCTGACCCCTCGGACCCAGAAGGTGAAGCATCCACCTCCAGACCCACCAACGGTGCACAGACTTGAACACAACTTCAAGATGTCAGGCAAATTTTCCCTTTCTCGATGTGAAGCCGTTCCTCAGAGGAAACCTACATCCCTGAGGAGGAGGAGGAGGAGGAGGAGGAGGAGGACCCTCCTGCCGATCCGGCACCTGCAGGGCAGCGGCAGTCAGGCGCTATTACGGACCGTGGAGCTCATCAACGCGCTGGAACTGACATGCAACTCAGGGAGACAAAGAGAGATTTTGAAAGCAAGTCAGTCTATTAAATTTATACCTACCTGCACAATGTGAAGCAAACCACATCTCGGTTTCCTTTCATGTGCATGACAGTCTTAACTTGTTTCTTTTAATCCCATAAAAGCAGCTAAAGCATGCAACATGCTTCCCGGAGATGAAGCAAACCTGTATTTTACTTCCTGACAGTGATTTAGTTTATAGGGTGTTGGTTTTTTGTTGTTCTTTTTTTTTTTTCAGGGAAGATAATGAACATTGTCCAAAGCTGGTATTGTAAAGGAAATACTACATGCTACATGCTAGACACCTGGCATTTAAAAGAGAATCCCATAAATTGACACCGTCTGCAACGGACCAAACACAGCTGCAACCCCTCACGCTGCACAGACACCAGCACTGGAGGCTGGAAGATCCCAGCATCTCCCGCCAAGGTTTTCTTTGGAAATCAGCACCCTTCTGAAAATTCAAAGCGTCTCTCATTTAGTCGGTCACACCCCAAGTAGGACCAGGGAGATGACCAGGGCTGCATGACTACGCAATAAATCCAGCAAATCCAAAGGGCTGGAGCAGTAATCCATGGAAACGTTCCAGGCAAGAGGGGGTTTAAGTGCCTTTAATTCCCAGCTGCAAGCCCAACAAGCTGCCAGAAGGCGGAGATCACTGAACACAAGGGGTTAATGGCCTTGCTAAAGAAAATTATACACATAATTTCCTTTTATCATAAAACAATACGTATATTATTTTCTGTATATCTGTTAAAGGGCATGGCCTTCTGAGTGGAAAACAAAACACAGCTTGGTCACATGTTTATTTGCTTCAGCTACTCCCTTTCCCTTCTGATAAATAATCAAACATGCCATCCAGAAAAAACAAAACCAGTGAGCTGGGAAATTTGATGGTCATCAAATAGACTAAGATACCAAGAAAAGCAGCCCACTGTTCCCACAGAGAGTTTTCTGCCCCACACCTACACTAACATCTGAGTAAATAACTTCAGTCACTCTTTCCATTTTCCCCATGAAATTACTCCTACTGTTAAACAAATTGTCCTTAAGGCAGTTGCAAACACCATTTTTTTTTCTGCAAAGTAGAACAACTTCTGAACATTAAAAAGCCAGACTAGCAATAGATTTTCAAAATATGTTTGTTGTACTTGCGGTTTGGCTGAACACACAGCTTGATTTCTCTCTCTCTCGCTCTCTTTTCTAGGAAGATGGGGGTTTACAGTTTAAAATTTTAAAGTGTATTTGGATCTTGGAGAGGCAGGAAAAGCCTCAAGGAGGATGGGTTTTCTCCATAGGGCAGGCAGCATATTTTCCATTTTCTCTTATGTTTCACACTATACGAGCACCACGAATGCATGCCAAAAAAAAAAAAAAAAGTTACCTGCTATTTCTGCTATTTCAGTGGACTTTTTTTTTTTTTTGGGGGGGGGGAGAGAAACCACTGAGAAATATCAAGCAGTTTTTTTAAGTCACTTGAACAGAGGGGGAAAAAATCCAGCATCCATGTTGCGACATGGATTACCCAGAGGATCTACACTATCTTCCAACAACCCCTGAAGACCATTCATACAACAATCATTAATACTGAAAAACTGCAGAGAAAATCCCTCACGTGAGAAGTTAACAACCATTACCCGGCGTGAGCACGCTTTCCCTTTCCTTTTGTAGTACCACAGGTCTAAACAATAGTCATATGAATGAGATAATAGCCATGCTTGTCTCAGCAGCCTGATTTTTATTAGCATGAAATTGGTACAAATATTAGCGAGGCTGGTTCGCATGCGGTGCCAGAGACACCATGCAAACAATTTGTGGAAAACAAAAAAGCCATTCGGTGGGTTTGCGCCACTTTTGCTGCCCAGAGCAGCAGCAATGTTGCCTTTTCTTGGAGGGGTTTGTTGTTTAGGTATTTTTGGCAATTGTGCAAAGAGAAACTGCAGCACCCGGCGAGCAGCGGGGACGGTGGCACATGGCTGCTCCCGTGCCAGAGGGACAGCACTGCAAGGTGACAGGGACCCCAAAAGAGGACTTGGCCCTTGCCACAGCTCTCCAAAGCCATGCCAGAAACCCCACCCTTGTCAACGCTGCCATAAACAACCTGAACTGGCTGCTTTTGCTTCAAACCAAAGCAATTCCCCTCTCCTGTGCTCCAAGCTGCCTGCGCAAGGCAGCGCGTTAAAAGTTCAGCCCTGCCTGCACGCTCCTTTCCTCTGAGCGCTCGCAGCGAAAATGAAGAGTTTAACAGAGTGAGCTCTTACTGTCTGCCTTTAGATTTCCGTCTTCGCGCTGGAGATGTTTCTGGCTGTTTCTGTGAAGCGGGGGCTGAAGAATGGTAAAAAGATGTTTGAATAAACAGGAAGTGCCGTGCAGCCGGAGCACAGGCTGGAGGAGACGCTGGAGCACTGCCCTTCGCGGCAGCCACCGGGCTCTGCCTCCACAGTAGCAACCTCTGCTTTTACTAAATGACAAAGAAACCGCAAAGCATTCCTTCCCTAATTCTTCCCTTGCGAAGTGGTGAGATCAGCTGGAGCTCACAGGTAATCTCAAAGTTGGGCTTAGCACTCCACCCGGCACAAAAATCTAGTGACTCCACACTATTAAACCCCCCTATCTGTGAGCAGAAACAGGCAGAACTAATTATGTCCCCAAACAGACCAAACAGCAGGCAGAAGCACACCTCGCTTCTGTATCTAGGCAAATTCGGATTTGCACGGAAGTCCAGCCAAGCTTGACGTTCCTACCCTCGACAGTGCTGTGACTTGCTCTGGAAACCGGCTCGGGAGGCTGGCCGGGCTGCAGAGCTGTTTTCTCTGTGTGAACTGAAATATAAACAACCGCCCAAAAAACACAGCTTGTCTTGGGTGCAGGGACTTGCATTCAGCATCTCCGAAAGTGTAACTTCAGCATTCCGGCAGATGCCACCCCTCCTTCGCTGTCTCCTTCCCCTCCCTAAAACAAACTACCTATTTAACTGGAGATGACTAACTAACCGTCTCCCCACCCAATTATCAAAGCCCTGTCTGCTGTCATATTGGTGACATGACACAGATATTGTCAAGAAAAAGTAAACTGGGGCTGGCACTCAAAGGCAGCTCGTGAAGAGATGAGCAGTCGAACAGCCATATTCAATAAAAAAGAGGAACAGGATTCCTTTAGAAAATGTATTGCTGTTGTGGCAACGTGCTGCTGCCACTGAAGGGACTGATTTGTTATTTAGCATGTAGTCTTGGACTGTCTGTCATTCTGGGTGCTAATGCTCTGCTAAAATAACTCATTGGGAGCTGTCAGTGGGATGTTTACATAGGCCCCCAATCTTTTCTTCATACAAGGAAATTTTTTACTGGAATTCATCTTCTTTTGATCTCACATTCAAAGCAACAGCAGCTTGATAGACATGCAAGTCTGAAAGCAAATCCAGACGCTGAAGATAAACCGCCAGAGTATGACAGGCAGGAGCATCTAAAGCTTATAAAAATGAAGAGAACAGCATGTCGTCTGAGTATTACAATAGCAGAAATCAAGAGACATATTAGGTGGAACTGATCAGCCACAAAAACAGTTCAAAAGGCAGATCATAGAAACAGAAGACTAAGCTAGAAAAAAAATAAAATTGGAAAGATCTGCTTTACAGAGGCATCACCTCCTTTCTGAGCACCGCAGCGTTTCCGCTCCAGCATGTAAACTTAAGGGGAAAAAAAGAACAGGGCTGGTGCTGTCTCTACTAACTCAGCAGTTCTTACCTTCAACTCACCAATTAATTTGCCGTCTGTACGTTTCAATTACGTGTTATTCAAAGTGAAATAAAAATAGGACACTGTGCCACTCGCATCTACAGCCCAGCCCTCCCCAGCACTCCAGGGATGGGGAACTGGTGCCTCTTCATTAGGAATTACATCCCCCTGCAAGGTGAAAAAGGGGCCGTGGCCTGCCACCATTTTAGCTTGTTCATCTTTACAAGGGCTGAGACTTGGCATGCTCCTGAGCTGTGCCTCTGCCACCAGTGCAGAAATATTCTTTCAGGAGGTAATTTTATTTAAATTAAATTACGTGTGCCACGGAGCCCACAGTTATGTTCTGAAGGCGACACTTGCCGGGAAACAATTGCTGAAACTTTCTCTAGAAACCCATACATTTTTAATTTTTCTTCCCCAAATAAGCTTCTTATTCTAATTGAAGTCAGCAAATATAATGAAAAAGTAATTCTCAAACAATTTTGTACTTAGAGCTATTTGTTAACAAACACTGAACGAGCAGCAGTGTTAGGTTAAAGGGCAGCAGGATTCCACATTATAATTTAGCCTGCGGTTATTTCTGATTAAGAACACCCTCCGGGACGGCAAAGCAAGATCTTCTTTTGCAGCAGGCATAGCTTTTAAAATTAGCCTCTTCTCAATAAGAAAACCAACAGGAAAACTGTGGATTTAAAACTGTATTAAGCAATTTGAAGTAGTGCAATCAGTTTATGTCTTGCTTTCTGCAAACCACTGTTCCCTGCCTTAGTCAAGTTTCAAACGTAAAAATGCTGCCTGGATTCTGAAACTGTTGTAAGAAAGTCACCTTCTGTCATGCTTATGTAGCTATCTAATGTGCTAAAGGCTGATTATTTATCTTTAAACTGTACTAGTTTAATCTTTTAAGGTCACCACTAATCTGCTCCAACCTTTTAAAAAATAGCAGCTTTCAAGACTTACTGCTGGAATCACTAAACTCTGAGCTGAATGTCATTGTAAGGGATACATTAGCCAGAGTGAGTGTAGTTTTACAATGTAAACACCAAATATAAATCCCCACCTAAATGAGAAGAAAAATATGATGTCCATGCCAGGAGAAATATCAGTAAATAAGGCCAACGCTGTATTATTTCACACAAATATCGTTCCAAATCATGGTGCTATTTCTCTCTCCTCCCCCTCCCTTCCCAGTGCAAAACTTGGGTATAATTTAAAGGATCATTAGGTGTTTTTTCTTTATCTTTTCCCTTTCTCAGCAGCAACTTTGCCTGCCTGCTGTGAAGCCTCCTGACCGCATTTGGAAGTTGTTGCAAAGTCCAAAACCCCCTCATAGGTTATTTGTGTGCATGTGCTGCACAGCAGTCTTTTATACTCTTCTTTTTCCTTTTCCCCTAGACTTCTTCTGGACTTGAATGTCACAGTAGACCTTGAATGTGAAATGGCTTCAAGCTAATTGCTTTAATTGCTTGAAGATGTGCAGGCAGGTGAAACCTGATCCCCTTGGCCATTGTAGAGACCAGGAACAACACAGGAATGTTTACATAGTGGTTTGAGTTTAATAGACAGTAGAGCTGAGTTTCAGACAGCTAGCAAAAACACAGCTAATAGGTGACCTCTTAATGTAGTCCTCCTTTTTAAAAACAAAATACAATTTCGTTTTATACAAGGCAATGTCCCTAAATGCCAAGGTTATCTGCTTGACTTTTTGAGTGAGCATGCACTGCGTTGCACCTGACATTTATACCAGAAACTCTATACTGAATGCATTTCCCTCTACCTTAAAACAAAAAGCACTTTATGTGTCAGTCACCTTACAAACAGATTAGAGCTGGATGGGGTTTCCTGGTAAGTGCAGTCATTTTAATTTAAAATTGAGTGTTTCTCACCACTGTCACATTCCTTCCCCCTCATCCCCTGGGCACTCCTACCCTCTGGTGGGCACTGGCACAAGTCCTTGGAAGGGTCTTCTGGAAAGGCCAAATACTTTCACTGCTTTTCTAGACTTTTACTGCTTTTCCAGAGCTTCCAGTGCATTTGCACCACGCTGCAAAGATGCGACGCACTTTTGCAAAGGCACAGTTTGGTTTCACACACGGCACAAATTCAGCAGCTCCTCCTCAGGCAAAACTCCTCCTGACTGAGAACTGCAGTATTTGGGGTCACTGACGATCAGGCTTGCTTTCCAAGAATCATGAGGTAAGTAAAACACACTTGAAACCAGCCAAAGACCAGTGAGCAGGTACAGCACAAGTGTAGAAAGCAAAGACTGAATTTGGCAGCAGCGGTAGCATAAAGATATTTACTGTAGGTCTAGTCCAAAAAACAAACACTGAAAACAGGTAATACCAAATAGTCACTTTCCTGGCACAGGAACTTCAAGTTTTTTTGCCAATCCTAAAAAACAGTTAAAATCACTTGTATTGAGTGAATACCAGCTGAGAAATGGCATGTGTTGTATCCCAGACAAAAAGGAATAATTAAAATAACATTTTTGGAGGAAGGAAAAAGGGAAGGCAGTCTGAGATGTAAGACTGGAAAATGCACAAACACACTGAGGCAGAGGAGATGAGGCCAAACTAGCACATATTTCACATGAACGAGAAAGGAAAGCAATTCCCTGCCACACAATCCTACAAATAAAGGGCATTTCCAGTCTGATCTTGGAAATTACACTCAAAAAAGTTTCAAATTCTCTAGTACTCTTTGCTGGAGCTACCAACCCCTTGAACAGAAGCAAACAGAAGCAGGAGGGAGGCTGCTCCAACCACTATGGATGCAAACTGTGGCTCCCAGGAAGACAATAGATGCTGGCTGCTCTGTTCTACCTTGCCTGCTATTCCCAATCCTCTGAAGCAAATGAGTAACTGATCTTAAATAATACAGAACAAAGGGAACAATAGGAGCTGGAAAGCAAGCTGGGATACTTGGGAACATGTCTCTTTCTTTTGAGAGAGAATCTCGCCGGCACACATGCACACACTGAGTTATAGAATCACAGAAGTTGTCCTACGTCGTACCCCCCCTCGCCCATCACCTCCTTAAAAGCTCAAATTCCAGCCACTGTGGGGTTTTAACAGATTTTTTTTTTCTGCACGGCCCGAAACATTAAGAAAAAAAGGAGAAAGTTCAGAATAGGGAAAAAAAAAAAAATAGAACAGAGTCAATTTAAAGATTTAGTATAAACTAGTCCAAGCCTGTGGGAGGAACGCTAAGTGGAAAAAGTAAATACGGTCCCCCCAAGAAGTTCCCCTGGAAGCTGAGCAGGCAGCCAGTGCCTGGTACCCGCTGCCCCGCGCCCGGGGAGGTCAGCACAGCTATGCTAAACTGACAGGTTCAGTTTACAGCAGGCCAGCACTTTGTTTGGATATACTGGCCTTGCTCACCGCCAGCTTAACAACAGATGGCTCGAAAACTTTCATTATGTTGCAGAGGGCTGAACTGCAAACAATCGGGAAAACTGTGAAAAGTTTAACTCCCTGCGAGCCGAGCGGGGAAGCGCTGCCCTCGCCAGCCGGCGTCTCCTCCCGCCCCGGCCATGGGCGCCTTTAAATTAATTAAAGCGGGATGGGATGATTAATCATACCTGCACACGGTCCTGGGGATGCCTGGGAAAAAGAATTTGCGATTTGACAAGGTCATTTCAATAAAAGTAGCATTCCAGGAGAAAATGGACTTTGACGGATTGCAAAGCTGATTTTAAACCTTCCTCAAGCCTCTGGCTCTAGGAAAGTTATAGAAAGTTTCTGCAATAATCCTCTAATCGGGGTTTATCAGGAGCTTTCTGATGAGAGTTCTTCCATCTACAGAAACAGAGCCTCTGTCCCTCACATTCCCACTTCAAACTTTCACCCTCCACGGCAAGAGAAGGCCAGCAAATAATCTAACATGCAGATCTGAATATGATTTATCCAATCTGTGTATAATTTAAATATTCATCTAAGTGATTTGATTCATATGCACCCTAATATCTTTTAATGCTCTAAGGCAGGTTATAAAGGCACCTTCCGAGGTTTAATTCAATGAGTCTTATATACATCTCATCACTGAAAACGCATTATTTTATATTATTCAAGAAATGAACAAATCTGTTTTCCACAAATGTATTTTAAAAGCGACTCTTTCCTGTTATTGAAAGAAAATTGTGTTTATTACTCCTTTAGCATAGTGTAAACTCATAAACGTCAACAGAGAGTACAAGGAAAACTGTCAACTAAATATTGTTTCCTTCATGAGCTGCTCTTCCAAGTCAATTACGCCTTTCAACTTCTGGGGCATTGTATGATAAACTGGCAGTAAAAATCATTCACATTAATATACCATGGTGCCTTGCCTGCAAAAGGTAATTAAAGAAGTAAATGACTCATAAGAATAGACATATTAGCTGCAAAATGAAAGGCAACTGAGCTGCCACATGAAAATATGTACCATTAAGATACTGCATTTTCATATTCCTGTAATCAGCTTCAGTAGACTAATGCTTATTTAATCCAGTTCTCGCCTAAGTCCATCAACAACTGTTTTTTGCTGTTTTCTCCTTCACTGAACATTATGTGTGCAGGTTTGGAATAAATACTGCAATAAGATTTTTGCATAGTCAATTGAAGAACAGGTTTTTTATCTTTTAAAAACTATTTTTCTTTCCCACCAAGATGAATACAGCAGAGAAAGATACCAAGAAACCCCACGTTTCCTGGGGTTCTTTCAGTGCCAATATGCTTTAAGTGAAATATACACCCTGGTCTAGCATTAACCATTTTGATTTGTGAAATACAGCAGGAAATCAAGCCTCATCTTCCAGCCTTCCTGTTCTTCATATGGGAAAGGTTTGCCTCGTTAATGCATGTTTTCATTAGGGTTAGAAAAATTAGACAGGCTTTCTCTTTCTTAAGTCTTTGATACAAGGTGGGGCAAGGAGAGGAAGGGGCACTGCTGGGATTGCGGAGGAGATGGAGCTGCAGGCTGGGGAGCCACAGGGGCATCACCCCGAATGATTTGCTCTGCCCAGCCCAGCCTCAGCTGACAAGAACCAAACTCCAAACACAGGCACCATCCTGGCATCCCACCTCGGCGGCAGCACGCCAAGCTCAGCACAACACACTCCTGATTTTTGGGAAGGGCCATTGCTGGGAGCTCACCCTGCAGTACACATCTCAGCCCACCCTGTTTCTGTAGCCACCACATAAACCAAAGCCTTTTGGTGACGGGTCTTGGGTTGAACTTCACAAGTTCATCTTTCTCCTCCCAAGGGGACAGCAGGGAGATGGTGAAATTCAGGGAACAAAGTACAGTTGTGTCCAAAAGAAAACACTCAAACATTTCTAACTCATCCAGTTTGTGAGCAGTAATTAAAATATTCTTTTCATCACAATAATAGTTCTGTAAGGCCAAGATCCAAACTGCTTTTGACTGCACAGCTCTCGCAATTATTTCATTTTCTAAAGTATGGGGTGGAGTGAACTCCAGTATCTCAGCTACTGCTACAGTGCTCTGTTGACAAATGCTGACTTTCCTAAACGGCAGACGCCGTGTATGTACCATCCATCCTTTATTTATTGTGCCCGACACAGGTTTATCCTTGCAAAAAGAGATTTTTCAATAAAAATCTTCACACATTGCTTCGCAACCTGCATTATATGTTCCTTATTTATCACTATCAGTGCAAAGTAGTGCTAGACTTAAAATGTAGGATCAATCATTATTTAAACTGTATTATTGCTTCTCCATTTGAGCAGACATCACTTTGTACCCACAATTAATGAGCTCTAGTCCTTTTTCTAATTAAGGAACAAAGGTTCTTGTGTGCAGCGTATAGAGTGACACTGTCTAGAGAACACACATTTAAATAGAAGAGAATCCTTCTAATTACCTTACAATGGGATTTTTCATATCCAGGAACATAATAGGATCAAGAAATTAGAGCATTTCCAACAGCATTTCCAAATAAGTCATCACAAAACACCGTTAAAAGGTAATAATGCATCCCTAAAAACAAGGGGACCTTAAGGAGACTAGTGCCTAACACTTTGGTATTTACAGAATTAACCTTTGAGCATTGATACAGGGAAAATGCAACACAGAAATAATTTTACAGATGTGTATGCACAGAGATAAATTAAAAAAAAAAAAAAAAAAGAGGAGTCAGCTATTAGAGCCTAAACCACTTTAGGCTCACACAGATTAGGATCCAAACACATAATTAAGAAAGTCAGAAAGGTAACCTCGCTTTATCCAGTAATTAGGGCTGTTAGAAATCGGATACTGTCTCTTAAAAGTGTTACAAATACACAGCACTACTAAATAACCTGCACTGCTGGGAAAGTATACTCGCTATCAAGGGCAAAGCTGCTATACACTGGGTAACAGTAAATGACAGACTGTTGTTCAAGTCCATTAGCTGCTATGTGATAGGAGCACATTCACTAGCACACGACCTGTGAAAAATCTTAGATCTCTTTAAATCTTTGAATTGGATTGCTGCATTAATTCTTAAGAACTGCAATCCTTCAACCAAGTCAAATTACCCTCATTAACAGGGGAAAAACTGCCTCTGCAATAAGTTAAAAAAAAAGAGATATTTATTACCTATAATCACTTTCACGTACTTCACCTGGAAGTGTGACAAACTGGGACAACAACTTCAGAGGCTGGCACCAGTTCAGCTGCTGGTGGGGCCGGGGTGGAGGGGACACACCGTGCACGTGTCACCCTCTGTGCCTGCGCGCGCTCCTGCACCGACGTTCAGCAGGAATGCTTCTTGGGGAAAAACCTCAATGAATGTTCTAAGAAAAGAAAAATCACTAAGAATAAGCACAGGCACTGAAGCGATCTCTGTGTGTGCCACTGAAATAACCGCAAAAGAGGAGGGGAAATTCTTCAGTTATTCAAGGCTTGATTAGAACACTACTTCATAATTAGGCTTGTTACAAGTATTGTCATCAACCAGAAAATTCATGTACTAACTCAAAGGTCTCAGAAGCTGGCTCAAGCCTTCTATTCATTAACAACATCTGCTATTAATGTTTAACCCTCATAAACTTGCACCAAACATCCAGCATTCAACAAAGCTTAAAAATAAATATTTTGTTGCACTGTTTTATCCGTGTGGTGATCTGCTCAGTTCTGCAGATACCAAGAATCACTACAACGGCCAGAGAGATAACAGACAAATATTTGGTCTTTGTTGGAAAGAAGATATTCCTTTCTCCAGTCACTGCTTCTCTGCACTTCAATGCTACAGCTCCTGAGCCAGGCCAGTGCAGCACAATAAACAGCAATGCAGACATACAGATATACATGCACCTATACAATGGTATGAATCATTTATTTTGAAGATTAAACTCCCTGGAACAATTTTCAGGATGAGTGTTCTAAAGGACCCTGTTTAAATTTCTTTCTAATTTAGAAATGAGCGCTCCTGGGACGAAAGATTCCCTGTGAAATGGGGAGCTGAGTAAGTCCAGGATCCAGAAATGAGAAACAGAGCGTTTCATCCTCATTTTACTGCTGTGAACCCAGATGAGAGCCCTGATCTCGCAGTCAGATCCTAATGGGCAGATCCTTGGAAGAGCCTTTGGAAAGACTCATTTCCACCAGTGTGGTTTTAATGTAAGCGTTGCAATCTGCTTGTGCAGGCTCATTTACAGCGTGGAGACAGAGCTAAGTGGTGAGCTAATGCGACCATCTAATGACTCCTGGAAGCACATCCGGACATCCCCCCGTCCCTCTTTCCACGGATGGATGTCGGTAGCACAGCCCCTGCTGGGCCCGTTCTGGCTCACAGGGGCAGCCCTGGAGCACTGGTGAGCATGTCCCACAGCTCCCTGCCTTCCCTGCTCCCTCCTGCCCACACTGACCCCTGTGCAAGCTGACCCCCGAGTCTCCACAGAGCCTGGAATTCCAGCGTCAGGCGGGTGAAGATCCCGCCTGCACTCATCTCACCGTCATTTTCTCATCTGCAGCAACGCCAAGATACAAACCAAGCCACAAAAGTAATGAAAAATACAGCTCTTTTTGTCTTCAAACATGACATTCATGGCGGATTCACTGTCTGCATGTTGCAGCATGCTCTATTCTTAGCACCGTGCCTTTTAAAGTTAGGCCCATTATTTTCTACGGTGTATCAAGATCAGTATGTATAACATATGCCATATTGTTGACACTTCCCTGGATGTACTGCACACCATATGCCTAAAGCACTAAAAGGGGTGATGAACAGAGTGGCAATACTGAAAGGAGAACAAGATACACCGAGCATGTTGAATGAATCCAGTTATATAATTCAGCCAATAAGGGTTTCCATACATTTAACAATCTCTTCCTCCCCCCCTTTTTCTTCCCTCCCTCCCCCTTGTATAAAAATGAATTTAACAACTTTCCACTGTGAAAAGTTAACACCCTGGACACGTATTCAAAGCAAACATTTAATCACAGTGGGCCCACCAGGTCTAGAAAGTATACATGTAAAGATAGATCATATATAATCACACCAATAAAACAAACAAAAAAGGACTATTCATACATTTTAGCAATAAACTAAAAAAATAAAACATACAGTTTTGCTCCTGCTTGCACTTGTCCTTTATTTTACCTTGCATAAATCTATACCACAAGTTCAATTCCTAGAACTAGGGAAGATGTCATCTTGCCCACCTTCAGAGCTTTATTTACTAGTTTCTCTACTAAGAATTATTATTTGAAGAACCCAGAAACTAATGCTCTCTTACACTACAGTATTTTTGTCCAAATCTTCTGGAACGGATTATAAAATTGAAATGTAAGAAGGAACACAGCCGAGCTATATTTATAACACGAATGCTGCTCCTCAGCATCTGATACATACACATGTGTATCCTCATTTCCATGCCATCCCTCAGCACGCTCTAATGGGTACACTAACTGCATACTCGTCATTAAAATAAAAGAAAAAAGAGGGAAAAAAAAGAAACTGACTCATCACTCAGAACAGTTTTGACAGTACTTGCATGCAAAGCCCTGGCAGAGAGGTTCAAGCTGTTTAGTTGTGACCGGATACAAATCACAAATTTTGGAGTGAATTAATAATTAAAGGGAAAAAAAAAAAATAAACAGACAAACTCTCAGCACAGGTACAGACTGATGCACCGATGAACCCAGGTCTAATCTCCAAGTTTAGCCCTTGGAGTTATGTGCTACCTGCAGGTAGGCAAAGATCTGGAAAGCAGGTATCACTGCAGGGAATTCCCACAGCCAAGACACTGACAGGGTCAGGAGAAGGGAAGAGCGAGGCAGAAACACCCGGCAGGAACACACAGGGCCCTTCCAGGGGGAGAATCCCAGCTGGCATCAAGCACAGGGGAGGTGTAGGGAAGCAGGCTGCTCTCCTGGCACCCCGGGAGCACGGCCAGCTCCTCACAGGGATGCTGCTAATGCTGTGGAGCTAATGATGCCACGCAAAGCTGGAGCTTCCCCGTCCTCTGTCGTTAGTGCCCCTATGCACCCACAGGCAATGGATCAAAGGGGCTATGAGAAGATAAGGAGAATCCATTTTAATTTCAAAACATGAAAATTCTGGCACAGGAGATCACTACAGAAGATCAGTTCTGTTATGTATCCATGGTGTGTGGAGGGGGAATGTTACATTTTAAATGTACACACACACATACCTATTTATCTGAGTAAGCAGTATCGTTAGCAGAATAAAACAACCTAAAAGGAACATGAGCCTTTTGTTAAAAGTGGAAGACAGAATCTTCTTCGTGAAAAACATCAAAGAAAAGTAACACATGCTCATGTTTAAAAACAGTCTACGCCTAATACAGAACATCAAGATGTTAAAAAAAAACCAAAACCAACACAAACCAACAAACCCCTTCCCCCTTTGCTTCACATATTTTCCTTAGAAACAAACTTAGTTTGTTTCTTGCTGACCAGGAAAGGGCTGCCAGTGCCCATTTAAAGCACTGGCTGTGCAATCCACTGAGAAATCAGATAAGAATTAATATACAGAACTTTCACATTGTCAAAATTAGGACAAGTGGAAGTTTTGTGAGTGGAAACACTTGCACTGCATTCAAATTGGGCCAGAAGGTAAACACAGGAGTATGCTCCAAAAAATTGGAAAAGGAAGGGGTTTAGACAGGCATGCCAGTGCCTGCTCCGTTCCTTCTCTGGAGGAAAACAAAACAAAACAAAGCAAAACAAAACAGCTTCACTTTGCAAAAGCCATGACTGTACAGCTATTTGCAGAGGGAAGTGGTGAGCAGGCAATACCTCCTGTCAGCATCCCTGGGGCTGTGCCATCAACACTGGCCATGCGATGTCAAGTGAGGGTGTGAAAAACCCTTTTACCTTCAGGTCTCTAGCTCAAGGCTGGTCCAAGTAGAGCACAGCCAAACTTTCTACTGGCTGCTGGCGACATTAGCTTGATGGACTTCATCCAGTTGCTTGTGGACTACTGTCCATATTAGGAAAAAATCCCCACTTGACACTGGCACTGGGATCCAGCCCTATCCACAGACACCGGCAGCACTACAGACTTTGCCTCAGCAGCCAGGTTGAGACACAAGGATCACAGCCATGTCAATGTGCCCAGGATCCTTAATAAACACAATCATATAAAGCCAAAAGCAATTCTACCATGGCTGATTAAAACACTTCTTGTGCTTGCTCTGTCAGAAAACCCACACAACAACACATGAGCAACAAAAACAAAAGCAAAAAAATCCCCTAAACCGCCCTGTGGTGAACTTTGCTTCCTTTTCTGAGCAGTACTGGTGAAGTTTGCAGGGGAGCTCGGGAGGGGTAAAAGGGCACTGCCACCATGACAACTTTTAATTCTGCCAGGAAGATCCCCCAGACCTGTAACAAGCGTCTGCTTCCTACCCACCAGGGCTATTAATCACCCAGACTCCTAAAAGGTTCAATTCATGTGCCCACTCAGAGAACTCATGAGATGCCTGATAGTCATGTGTCATTCAAGAAGGGAACAAAACTGTATTCTTCTCTGAACTGAGGTAGCTCCTATTACCAAGAGACCGTCTCCCCTGGGAGCGACCAGAAGAGCGAAATGAAGGAGAGCTGACTCAAAGCTCTGCCTCACAAAGACACATAATTGATGCAGAAGGGAAAGAGTTATTAGGAATCTGCCACTACCCTTATTTTGCCAATAATCTGGGGAATTGGTGAAAGGGTTTTAAAAGCAGTGAAAAATACCCCAAATTTTTACTAGATACATCCCAGACAGACAGGTTGTTCTTCAGGAAAGACTGTTCTCCTCCTTGGATAAGAGCTTGGCAAAAGCAAAGGAGGTTTTTGCGACCTTAAAATTGGATCATTTCTTCTCATGATTAACTTCACTCTTCCAGGGACCTTTTGAGCGGCTGGAGGTGATGCCTGGCCTCTATGCGTGCTCACAAATCCTTTGCTTCTCTTGATATCCTCTGCCTCAAAATCTCCATCCTTATCTACTGATGCTCTTAAAAGCCTGGGAGATACCAGCCTGGTCTATGTGGGCCAGGGGTAACTGACTCCCCCCCACCCCAGACTGGGCTGAAATGTGACACACAAATATATCATTTGACACTGCCATTTCCTGTACATGACAGCTGGGAAGAAAAGGGTACAAAAAAAGGAAAGGGGCACTTTTTCAGCTTAAAAATTAAATGGTTGTATTGCTCTGCGTTTGATAGAAAATTAAGGAAAAACAAGCAGGAAAAATCCTGCCCTCCTACTGCTTCTTACTGCTTTTCTTCCTTTAATTACTGCTCTACTAGGTAAACTAAAGGATAAAACTGAGAAAAATACAAAAACCTAGAAGCACCCCAGCAATTGCTTCACATACTTGTTATTTTCCTGGCAATACCCATGACTCAATAGAAATGTTATCCACATTCTCTTTTTTCAAATTTTTTGCCTTACAAAATTCAGCTACAAACTGAAAAGTGCAACTAAGTTTCAGGCAGCCTGGCACATTCACTGACACTCGATGTTTTACCTTTCTCACTAGCACCTTTTGATCTCTCAGGCTTTGGGAACACTAAGCTGAACTGATCTCCTGCTGTAATTCGTAATTACCAATTCACAGCTATTTCAGCACTCTGTAGATGCCAGCCTGCTGCTCAAGTATCAATACAGAAATAAAAAATGCTGAATATTTTTGGCCAGTTGAGATTTTTTTCAAAATTTTCCCCATTCCTCCACAGTGCTACAAAAACCACACTGAGCTGCTGCTGTCACCGAGGAGCCAACCTGGACGCTTCGTGCTGCACAGAGCAAAGAGAAGGCTGCTTTCAAAGGGTTTACAGCACTGAAAAGGGGGTTATGATACATAAACAGCCCTTTTCAGGTTCAAAAAATCTTCTCTTCCCATTCAGCATCACCATTATCCCTATTGGTTTCCTCCGCCTGCAGCTGCTCCCCAGTGGGCAGATACAAAACGTGGCTCCGCGGGCACCGGCTGTGCTCAGCCCTCTCCCCTTGGCAGGAACGTGTCACCACGATGATCTCCCTCCAGCACAGGAGAAAAGCAGCCATGGGCCACAAAAAACAGCCACTGTGGGCCACAGCTTGGTCCCAGCCCAAGAAGGGGGCAGAGCTGCCTGTGCAGGGCTAATGGGGCTGTCCCGGCAGCCACCTCTGTACCCACAACACAATCTCTGCTATTGTTCTACAGCCATGAAAAATTAAACTGGACAGTTAAAGTTTCCCACTCCAAGTGTTGGTATGAGGCCCTGTGGTATATTTTGCTCTCGTGGCTTACCTATGGGACCTTCAGCAAAGGAAGTCCATGCTGGGAGTGAATGTAAAATATGGGACTGTGCAGGCTGGAGACAAAGTCTTAACCAGAGTGTTTGGATTAAAGTGTTTCACCAGCAATCCTTCATTAAGCGTTTGCTCCAGGTTCTCTTACAAACTACTAGCAACAGACACTCCCTTCAAAATCATCCTGAAGTCCTTCAACAAAACTAAAAAAGCCTCTTGTCCACCATCTGGATTTTAGAGACGGGGCAATGAAAACACAGAGATGAGAAGAATTCCACACTGGAAACAATACTCACGAACTACAAACAGACAAGTAGTTCTGCACATTTAGAAGTTGAATTAGATGCAAAAAGCTTTTTCTTTTGTTGCTTACTACCATAACTCAAACCCTTTCTGGTCCTCTCTTCAATATAATCAGTGAATTTACAAATTGTAAATCCTCTAGTTCAATTTTTGGTTCTGAAAACAAACCAGAAAATGATCCTTTTAATCTTCAAACAACCTTAAGACAGAAACACTTCATGATTTCCCTGTTTGGTGGGGAAACATGCCAAAATACCAACACATCCCTGGCTGAAGCTTGGCTGTGCTGCAGTTTAACACTACACACAAGTCCTCCAGACCAGCACATGCAAAGAGAGGTCTCTCAACAAAATCGCAGTCTGAAACACTCCCCAGACACTGGAAAAGTTCAGGTCCAGATCCACATCCAGGTTTTGTATCTCAGGTTTATATCTAAACCAAATATAAGGATTCTCTTGACTTCTTCCAAAGAATAGTCTTTTAAGACATAAGACTCCAGAACCAATAAAAAAGGTAATTTAACAATATCTCTAGTGTGTCACCAATCATTTAAAGGGCCTTGAGGCTGCTGCATTCCCACTACAGTACAGCAGCTTTCCCACCCTGCTGGTTTTCAATTGACACCCTCTGTGTTGATATTTTTTTCCAAGTTAAGCCTGATGGCATTTTTTAAGCTTTCCCTCACAGCTGATGTCCTCTGCTTGTGCCACTGCCGGGTCCCAGCAGTACTGCTGTGGGCAGTGCCAGGCAGGGCAAGGCTCTGCTGGAACCCAGAGTGGTGGGACCAGGGGTCTTCTCCTCCCTATCCCCCAGGGCACAACGTCCAGGAGAGTAAGGGAAACTTAACTTTCAAAGGAAGAAGTCAAAAAGGGAAAAAAAGATTTAAAAAAAAAACAAAACTGAAAAAGAAACCCCTATGAGGAGGCTATGATCAGGATCTCATAGCAATAACTAGCCTCAGACACTTGCCAGTGTATCCATCACTGAACAAACTGCTATTTCTTTGCCAAAAAGACAACAAAAATGACCCTTGCATACATTTTGCTGGTCTGAGCCCAAAGACTGCTTGGGAGATGGAATATCTGAGACAAGGGAAACACTCCATCTTCACTTGGCATGAGTGGGAGTGTCACCAATTCATCCTTATTTTCAGAAATCCTGGGTACAGCCCAAAAAGGCCAGGAACTGCTGGCTGACAGAGCTGCAGCCTGAGGCTGCCAACCACAGCTCCCACCCAGCTCCTGCACTGAGGTGAGCACAGGACAAGCACATCTACTCCTCAACACCTACACCTCTAATAATTCTGCAGAGCCCATTGCTCCATCAAACACAACCATCCTGGCTCCCCACCTCGGTTTCTGATGCAGAGCAACAACGGGTGCTATTAACAGAAAAGAGTGGAACACCACCACTTAAAATGCACTTACCTCCTGCAAGTGAAATTAATAGTCATTGAAAACAAAAAATTCTTCAAAAAGTTTTCCTTTGCAAATAGCTAGAGCCTACCCCACCACCAGAGTCAGGAGGAAGTTTTCAAATGGGTAACAGCTAAATGAATATATCTGCTAAAGGAATCAGGGGTTTTTGTGCACTCCAAGGTTATGTGTTTAGCAGGCTTTGATACTTCAATGAAAAATTGAGGTGGCAATGATTTGCAGACTAAATTAATGTTAAATACTTCAAAGAACTGGACAAACAAGTCAGCAGCAAAAATTTTATAGGTTCACTTCCTTCAAGGGAACTTAAAGAGCCAGCATTTTATTGCTGAGAATTCTAGTCACTCCTTTTACCCCTCAGCATCTGTTTGAAATATGTAGTAGACAATTGCTTTTTTGGCTCTGACTCAGGTGGTTGAAATACAGGACAAACAGACTACTGTATATAAGCTTTCCTCCAGCAATGAAAATTTTTATTAACTCTCTTGCATAGCAAACTCTGCTGCCTAGCTTCCAATCCCTATAGAATCATCAAGGAATGTGGCTACTTATTAATTCCGGTGGTCAAGCACAGGGTGGATATGTTGAGACTTGTCTGCAATACGTAAACTCACATTTCAAAAAAATAAGAGGAAAAAAAGAAAGCTACAGAGGGAAGGAAAAACATAAATGAGTTCTGTTTAGTTCATCATTCATAAGTGTAAAATTCCAAGCTAAATACTAGCTCGGTACATAAATATGTCAGCCCTGTCAGACTTCCCAGCCAAAGAAAACAAGGCCTATGGTGGAGGGGTTCAGAATCACCCTCAGAGCCATGAACCTGCCCCACCTTCCACGGCTGTGTCAAATTCAGGAGTTTTCTCACATTGGTGCTTCATAAAAACACCCTGTAGACGCTTCCTAAAAACTGCTCTTCTCACCCCACCCAGCTAAGGACTGGGGAAAAGAAAAGAAGAAGGACAGAGGTACATAACACAGAAAGGAAGGTTCTTGCTCCCCAGGAGACTTTATTTAGAATGATCCTGGCCACTTGAAACTCCTACATTTCATTGCTTCTACATCCTTCACACTGCTTGTGTAGTGGTAACCACTTTTGCAAAGCTTTTGATCCCTGAGAAGCGCTGTGAAATGTTTTCCAGCATTTAATGTTGGATAAAACTCCCTCTTCAAGTTGTGGTTACAGCCAATTTGAGCCAACCTGAGGCTGTTGTGGTGCTTTTAGCCTTCTGTTTTGTTTCCAGTGTCATAAATACCTAATAGCAGTGGTCAACATTTAAAAATAAACACTTGCCACATATTTTCTACACAAAACAACTCCAGCTGCCTAAAATCTGCAGATAATATCCATTTTTGCATTTTTAGCTAATATTTAACACACAGATTATTAAATAGCTGGACTTAAATTAAAGCTCTCCTTGAGTTGTGTTATATTGTTAGTGAAAGAAGGCCACAGTCTACAGCTAGCTGTCAATTTGCTCCAGCTAATTTCCACACCAACAAATTCAACAGTCTTTTCACTAATGCCATAAATCAGAGAATGACTGCTACATTAAGATGAAGAGCCATCAAGAGCTGCCTGTAGCCCAGACCTCTCTACTGTGACATGTCCCATGAGGCTGAATCTCCCTGGTCTGATCCACCACAACCTGAAGCAAAGTCCTTATATAATCATCACACCCTACAGGTATTCATTTGACTTAGGTATTTATTCCAGTTTCTCCAGAGAAAGCACAGAGGAAGATGCTTCCCATCCCTTTACTACAACTCCAGCTGCTGGGTGAGAAAAATGCAACTCTTATTTCTTCTATTTCTTACTGCCAGTACAAAGCAGGGTTTCCCTGCCAGCTTTCAGCTCCTGCTTGCTGTCTCCCTGGGAGCAGAGGCTCTCCAGCACCTCTGTTCATCTGGTGAGCACTCCTGGTGCTGCAGAATGTCAGCTCACGCAGGGAGCACCCAGCCCCTCCAGCAGCCCCCTGGCAGACAGATATAGTAACAAGCATCACATGTGGCTCTCCCAGATGGTGGCCAAATAGCACAGAGACCTGCCCTGAGGCTTGCTTCTGCATGGACAGTCCCCAGCACACCAGGTACCTGGGCCACCATCCACCTCCAGCTCCCAGCTGTGGCCAGCAGCCTGCAGAACTGTGCCCAGGCTCCCTGGGAAGCTCATCAGGAAGCACTGTAGGTGTGCAGCCTCACAGAAATGTGACCACTGCAACTCACCCGTGTCCAATTTCTTAGAAAGGAATTGTTCAAAGCTGCAATCCACTGGACCAAAAAAGGTAAAGCCCTGTGACCCTTAGGGGACAACCTCAACCCTCTCTCCAAGCAAAGCCTGCCATGCACAGCCTCTAACAGGGAAGTAATTTTGGTGCACAGTCACAAGAGACTTTTCTGTCTTCCAAGTCATTCAGAGTACAAAAGAAAAAGTATCCTCTTCATAAAAAGACAGGTGTTAGATGAAAAAAAAAATGCAGATTCCCAAGGAAATCTTGGAAAATGAGGTAGACAATCACATTAGAAAAGGCAATTCATACCATTTGTTACATTATCCTTCAACCATTTATCCAAAACAGCCAGGAAATCATGGCAGCATCATACAATAATGGTACTCCAACCAAGTGCTGAAAGCTGCACCCAGAGTAAACCCAGAGTAAATACTGTATCCTCCTCAGTAATGAATGTCTGGCCTTTTATCACCACATAGGTAAGGAAAGGAAGCAAATATCTGATCATACAGTTTGCAACCTTCCCCACTATATGGAATGCCAGAAAATCCAGAGAGAGACAATTATAGTTTAGAGAGCCCAGTCAACCATTTAATCCTTTCAATGCTGAACTTGGGAGCAATACATATACTGAAACCATAGCCAGATAGAGCTGGTCCTAGATGCAGAAGAATACTTAAAACAGGAAAGCAGGCAGGGTTTTATGCTTAAACTGGTTTATGCAGCAGCATGGCATGGCCTGAGGAGTCTTCAGGTACCACTACAGGGCTCGGGATCTCTCCAGCCTCTCACACTTCCAAGGTGTCTGAAGCAATCATATAAATTCTTTACAGAAAGTTGTGTTACCTATGTCTTAGGCAAATGAAGCACTGAACAGAAGTGCCAGATTAAACACCACACATAAATCTCATAATAAACTGTAAAAACAGTTAAAGGCAAAAAAGCATAGTAATAAACTGCTCCTGGAATTGCCTGATCTTGCAGCCCTGAGCCTATGGATTTGCTTCAGTGCTGGTGCTGCCTTATCCAGTTACACAGGGTGTAAGAGGACCACAGAATCCCAGACCACCCTGAGCTGTAGGGGCCCACGGGGATCAGACACCTGTCCCTGCCCAGGAAGGTGTGCAGGACACACCTGGGGGTGAGATGCTACAGGACCACAGCCTGGCAAATGCTTGATGTGGCTTTAACACCTTGGGCTTGCCAAGCACCACGCTGAGAAGGAGACAGGGGAGGTGACCACACCTTGCTGTGGTAACACTTTGGTGAAGGTGCCCTTCTCCTTGCTCTGTCCCCCCATCTCGTAGAGACAAACCTCGTGCAGTGCAGGACAAAGGACATGCCAGGCTGGAGATGGATTGACAAGTTCTATTAGCAATATGTCACACACACGCTTTTGAGGGGAACACTGATCTTCAGAATTTCTCAAAATTATGCTAAGGCAGTTAATTTCTAGCCCAAAAGGATTGCAAAAACACAGCACAAAAATCCTGCCTGACTTTGCTCATATTCTCTTTTCTGGACAAAAGTGTGGCCTTTTAATTAAAATGTTTCCACTTATCATCTTTTACCTTCTTTATTTATTTTTTTTCTTTTTGGTGTCTTCACTCTTCATTCTCATTTAATATTCAATTTCAATGCCCACAATAAAGCTAGATTCTGCAGCTTGAATTTGGGATGCTCAGCCCAACAGTTCTGGGACTTGCTGAAGTAGCAAATCAACTCAAGTTAGGTGCACAACTTAATTACACTTATCTGATAAAATGCCACCTTCTTACAGGACACCCCAAATAATGTTCTTTCCCTGGAATACCCAGAGTCTGAATCATCTGTTTTACCCCTGCCTTATGCTAGCTTAGCACCACTGGCAACAGCAGCAGTGTTACACAGATGTGAAGCTGAAATAAATCCAGGGAGACACAGACACACTGCAAGCACACCAAAATTAATGTGCTTTTCACTGTTCTTCGTGTACAAACACACAGGGAAAAGGAGGAATAAAAAATTTTTCTTTTCTTCCTCGCTTTTCGCAAGTTCCTGGCTATCATTCTGAAATGTAGATATTCCCATCATGCCTCGGTGTTTTTCAGCCCCATGATGCCCTCACTTTTGATTGTATAGATGAAGTTGAAGTGCACAGGGTATTTACTGATCCAGTTATCTTGTTCTGTGACAGGCAGAATCAATCAATCAAGGGGCCAGCTTTATGCTTACGTATTCCAGGCACATCTCCGCACTTCAGGATACGAGATCACAGTGTTATCCAGCCAAATTTGATCAACAAATGCAGTTCCCCTGTGCCACAGCAATCTCAGATGAAGATGTTATTATGTGGAACTGAGCAAAGTGATAAAGACAGTACAGAAAAGGGAGGAAAAGTCCAGCTGGACCTTTCTGACAGCCTCTACATACTACGGCTGCAGCATCCCTTTTTCCAAGGCTAACAAAAATAGCACATTCCCAAGAAGCTGTTGCAAAATGCTTTCTGGCCACCCTGTATCTGTTGGTACTTAATGAAAGAAACGTTATACCACAGAGTTTGCTAACATGTTTTTAAATGTTGGATAACAGATTACAACCCTTGCCACTGTATTTATGGAG
The DNA here is from genome assembly GCF_022539315.1 of Serinus canaria. NCBI lineage: Eukaryota > Metazoa > Chordata > Aves > Passeriformes > Fringillidae > Serinus > Serinus canaria. The sequence continues at coordinate 3,975,668 of NC_066326.1, read as the reverse complement.
ATATTTCTAACACAGGGTCACACACTGCATTTTTCATCATTCTGTTGAGAACAAGCATATCGTAACCTGAAAGTCCAAAAATGTATTTTAAAATCATTGCTGGCTTAAGCAACCTTTAAGGATTTTTATTTTAAATCCCAGCTACAAGAAAGACGTAATTGAATGTGTAAATGTTGAAATCTGTCTCAAGGAGAGTTGACACAACGCTTTTATTTTGCCAATAGCTTTTCACTTTGCTATTGCCCTACAGTTTTTTTTTACATTATTTAATCCAAAATACCATCTTTTTGATTCTACCTTTCTTTGCATTTTAAATCTTTAATGGGAGCCTTTGGCAGTCCATGGGCACAATTATTAGATATCTGCTGAGAGAAATTGAAAAATTAATCATACTTTCCATTTTATATTTCAGTACTATACATAAAAATTATCTGGTCTTAAAGCTGCATTCTGTGGTCTGGTGATATGCTCTCCACAACATGGTAAATACTATGCAAGAATCCGTGTATATCACATTCAAATCTTTCCAGCTAAACAGATAAATGGAGAATGCCCTGTTCTCTTTTCAAGTGCAACATTTATTTCAGATCATTTTTCAATTAAAAGGCATCTGCTGCTATTTCTTCTGTTAGGGACTGCCTAAAAATCCCTGTAAAAAGTACCCTAGACTAATCATATGGATGATACTGAAGTTGTTTATTACCCTTTTATGGACTTGGGTACTTAAATTACAGTTTTTCACAACTGTATGCAAAATGTGTAACATAATCTTTATGCAGTTTATTATAGAAACTGATATATGCATTAATCTGACCTTTGTCTAAATAGACCCTTAACCACAGGGAAAAAAAATCCAAAGGCATCTATCAGCATGTGAGCAGTATCAAAACTGCTAAATCTATTAACTTTGTTTTCCTTTCACTATTATTAAACTGGAAAGCAAAATTCAGCTGGAAAATTATGCCATTTGGGTTCCCTTGTCATCATGTAGTAAGTATGAGAAATATATGTGGAATAGCCAAATGGCCAATAGACAAAACACCCACTCCAAGTGACGTACTGTTTTCCATACCACTCAGACAAAATCAAAACAACAGAGCTGTTGCAAACAAAAACAAAATAACATTTCCCATAAGCATTCCAGACAGAGAAAATTTACAGGAAAAGAAAGCTGGGAAAAGACCCAGAGTGATGTGAGTGTTTGTACCTCCAGCCATAAAACCCGCTTCTGGTCGAGCTGGTAAACAACAGTTTAACATTAAAAACACATAAAGGCTCACCATCGATTAATTGTCAAACTTTGGAGTTAAAGATTTACAGCTGCTGGTGCTGCTGCCTTGGGCCAGGGGGATTGGATGCTCGTCCCTCCTGCCCTGCACTGGGGCAGATGCAGCCAAGGAACTTCATCTCATTCAGAAAAGAAGAGGATGCAGCATGGGGAAAAGCTCCAGTGCTAGAGCAAGGAGGGGAAAGTAAACAATCAGGTTGATTGCTTCAGAGCAGTGTGTTCTGCAGAGTTTAAAAAAAAAAAAAAAAAAAGAAAAAAAAGAAAAAGAAAATCCAGCTTTTTTTTTTTTTTCTTTCCGGAAAGTCCTTCCAACTCTCAGTGCAGCCTGGCGGAATAACAACTTTAAAAAGTGAAGATGTCGCTTTTTTATAGCTGACTCACATTTATATAACTTTGTTAATGCATCTGCTCCCTGGAAGTTACAGTATCTGTGTTCAGCTGCGATACCTGCCCATAAATCGTGGCAGCGCGGCGAATATCAACAGCTGCATTTTACTATTTCAGCCCGTCAGTTTACACTGTCTCCATCACGGCGAATTCCTGTCAGCTGCACTCTCGCTAACACAATTCCTATGTTTTGCCTGGCAGTAAATGGACGCTCCTGCCCCAGCATCATCTAAACAACTCTGTTAACATTTGCCCCCGAGCGTCTCTCTCTTTGTCCAGTCCCTGTCTTCTAACAGATGTCATCCAAGTCTAATCAAGCATAAAATGGTCATAAATATTTCTTTCTGGTAGATTTCACATTCGCATTTCATGCAGGGACATGATATTTTTCTGCTACCTCCAGGGAGTACCTAATGCAAAAACCAGTTACTTACATTCAAGGCTCATGTTCCTTTAGTAAAATGCAGCACATGTTCTCAGTTCAAAGACATAAAAAGGCGCAAGACTTTATCTTCTTTTGTTTAACTGCACCCTTTCTTTTTAACAACGTGTGCCACAGCTTCCATCTAGGTATGACATTGTCCTTTGCTTACCAGGCAAACACACAATGCTGAATTTTGACCCTACCACTCTCTGAAGCACAAATATTTTTGAATTTCCTACTCCCATACCTTAATTATTGCACAAAATATAGATTTTTTTTTCCTCAGCTGTTTCATTTGCCAAGCTATTTAAAGTATTCACATGAAAAAGGCTCTTCAATATTTTGGTTCTTTTATGCAAAATTTTGCATCCTACCTCATCTTCTTTCATTAAAAACAGTTAAATGATTCTAGGATACAAATTTAAGGCTCATGCCTATTTAACAGTTCATAATCACGAGATATAAGCAATTTTCAGTGCTTAAACTTTGAAACTATTTTCAAGATAATTAATTCTTCTTGATGTTAGAATAATCAGAAAAATTATATTTACCCTAGGTAAACTTGGTAAATAATATTTCAGACTGGAAAATAAAACTAACCTTAGATTATTCATAAAGCCTTGTGTGTTATCATTTTTTCCCCTTTATGTTTGGCACAGCAGAAATATGCCACAGCTATTTAAAGTGAACCACACAACACTTAAGGATATAGATCACAACAGTGAAGCTGTTTTTCCTCTTCCCTCTCCACTGAGCCTAATATTTGATTACTGTTAGTCAAATCAAGCTTTCAGGCAAATAATCTCCATTTCTTAAGTTAATGAGATGTGGTCATGTCGACAACAGCTTGCAGAAACTTTTAATTCCAATTCCTGCAGGCTGTGCTGGCCTCTTTTACAGCAACCACGGTATGAATGAGTCAAATTTGCCAAAATGGCTTATGTAGACAAGTGCACACTTTAAAGAGGCACTAATTAAAAATACCCACTGGTATCATAATTTAAATACCATGAAAATAAACTGTAAAAGTAGCTCAGCTACAATCTTATGACTTTCCTTAGAGCTCGTTTACTTTAACTAGATGATGTTTTATTGCAGATGTATTCCTAGCTAAAAACAATTTTACGTCTTGGAGGAATTCAAGATTTTGATATAATTAAACAATTTATGTTAATATTTGTTTCACATAAGCTATTAAGCAAGCCCCCCCAGAACAAGTGCTAATTGAGAAAGATGCAAAGAAGTAGAATGCTGAAGTAAGCAGCAAATTTATACTGTGGATTTACTGCTCTATCTGCAACTTCTCCCCTCATTACAGCCCTCTCTCCCTCTCACTCTGCTATAAGGCTCCCAGCTGTACTGAATCCCATTAAAACACTTTCCTTGGATGCTGTTATCTACTGCTTTCCTCAAAAAAGGAAGAAGAGGAGAAGGGAGATGAGAGGTGGAGCTTGGCATTATTCTTGATGCACTTCCCTGGCCACAACTTCTCCAAAATCCCTTTTGTCTTTCTGGGTTTTTTGGCAGGGAATGAGAGCAGCACAGCTGTAGTGTAACAAAAGCAGACATGAGACCAAAAATAAAATAAAAAAAAGTTGGTACTGAGAGGGTTAAACCCATTTAAGGGGTTAAATATGCAATTACCACTGACTAAAACCAGAGAGACATATAGATAAATAGAAGAAATGAAGTCCCCAGGTTCCATTCAGAAGCCTTCATCACATTACTACCAGACAGAAAACTCTTTAAGTACCATTTTCAGATGTTAAATCATTGTTCGTGCAGCACATATTCTCACTATTCCTGGGGGAACAATATCTGAAGACAGCGTGCTAACAAATGCAATCCAGTAAACAGGCATTTTTCCTCTTGTTGTTAGTACCTTTGTGTTCCAGCTCCCAGCTCTGTCATCCATGCCTTCTCTCTGCTTTGAAGTTAAAGTACTGAATGAGCGTTGTCATCTATTATCCAGAGTGTGCATGTAGATTATAAATAAGAAATAAAAGTGACTTTCAGTACACTGCTTTTGCATTAGCAAGTTGCCTTCTCTGTTACCTCCTCTGTCCTTCATACTTTGCTACCAACATTATATTAAAAATATGACTTTAAGTGTTTCTTCTAGAATGCTATAAAATATGTACACAGCAGAGACGAAAGTTTTACTGAAACAAACAAGTCCAGCAGTTTAACCAGGTTCATGAGTTCAGCTTCAACAAACTGTTTAACCCTTATCTGCAGATGTCCTTCAGGCCCCTGACACATTAATTGCATCCCCAGCTTCTTTTGCATGCACACTACTGAGCACAGAGCTATTAATTACACCGGAGTTTATTTACAGAAAGAACCTTTTCCACTATTGATCAATTATTTATTAATATTTTCTGGCGTAACGATTTTTTTCATTTTAAGGCCACAAATAAACACTTTTCCTACAAGAAACAGCACTGACCTATTTCAATTCCATTGGCTTGTTCCTGGTAAGCAAACTCATCTCCACGAACACAATTATGAGACATAGAAACATTTCTCCCATTGCTTCATCTGAAGGAAGATGTGAGCACAATCTGCACTTTTAAGTGATCAATCCCTTTAATCTTCACAGAATGATGGTTTGGGTTGGAAGATCATCTACTTCATACCCCCCTGCTGTGGGCAGGGACACCTTCCACTTCCCTCTGCTTTCAGCTGGCTTCAACAAGCATCACTTTGGGTGTCTTAATCCACACATGCTGCCTAAATTATGGCATCATAGGAGGGAAAGAGAAAGGTTTTTGAAGCCCTGAGGGGTGGTGGGCACCAAGGATGTGAGTAGAGAGTTTTGTCCTGGCCCTGCCCCAGTGGGGAGTGCCCTGGGCCACCTCTGGGCAGGGACACAGTGGTCTCAGGTCTCACACATCATCTGCCCAGACATGCCCCTGCAAAACTTTTGAGGAAATCCAAGCAGAACCAAAACCATCACTGCATGACAAACTGGAACCACAGAATCATTTGAGTTGGAGAAGACCTTCAGGATCATCTAGCCCAACTCCTGATTGCACTGCCAAGTTACAAAGCCAGCTTTGTAAAGAGTAAGCACAAGCCCGGGAACAATATATTCTATAAATAATGACAACGCTTTTATACTTAATAAATTCCTCATTAGTCAGTGGAATACCTATTTTAGATGACCAAAAGCATACCCATGCACCTAGCTCTCCTTCAATTCCATGTTCAGGTCAAAGCCTTGGCAGAGTTAATGTCCACAACACCTGTGTTGTTTCAGATGAAGGAAGCACTATCTCCCCAGCACAAGGGGATCAGCTCCTAGAGACAAGATGAGAGGAGGTGAAAAGCTGGTCTTAGGAAACATGAGATCAGGTACAAAAGGGATTCTTTGCTGTCAAAGACCTGAGGACCAAAGCTCCTCTGGAGAGAAAGAAAAGGCTGGATGGGACACACCACTGGCAATGCCCTGGCTGCTACCTGCAAAACAATGGTATCAGCAAGATTTCCTGAAAATAAAGTCCCTTGGTGCAGCTCCCTGTCTCTGCAGTGACTTTTGGGGCAGAAGGGGAATTGCCTCTTGGCTCTTCTGGCCGGGCAGCAAGATTTGCAGTCCATTTGTGCCTCAGAATGGGCTGGTCAGGTAAGGAATCTGCAGGGCAGGCACAGAGGAGCTCTGCTTCCCTTCATCCCTCCAGGTGTCCTGGATCTTTCTTCCTTTCATCCTTTTGGATAAACAATAATGATATAAGGAGGTTCAAGCACAGTCCAGTGTTTTTCACTTGGACATATGGGAACCACTCCTTTTATAAAATGCTTTTGGTAAATGGTTCAAGTTCCTGTAAAGACTGGGGCAATCTAGTAATGATTTTCAAGGCTATCATAGAATATCCTGCATTGGAAGAGACCCATCAGGATCATCAAATCCAACTCCCGGCCCTGCATAGGACACCCCAAAAATCCCACCACGTGCCTGTCACCTACTGCCTGTCTGGAACACCACCAAGAAAAAAATGAGACGGAGAAAAACAGAATAGAAGAAGAGGCAGTCCTTACCTCCACCTGGACAAGATGGAAATGTGATGGTGCCTAACAGTGTTTCACTGGCAGACAGCACATCTGCAGACAGCTCAACCAGCCTGGAGAGCCCCACTCTCCTTCCCTTACGTAAGGTAGCAATGGAATCTCTGGATGCATATGGATTATCAGAAGCCCCATATAAATGTCAAGGGCATGCTGGTGCCAGTCATGCTCAGGAGCCCCTCCAGCTCTGGGAAAGCACCACATGCAGGACCTGACTGTGCCTTACCCTGGGGAAAGAGGCAGCCCCTGTGTCCTTGACATTCACTGCAGGATGCCTGTCAAACATATGAGAAGATGAAGGGGTACTTTTTCCTTGCTAGAGGCCAGTTTTCCATTCAGCTCCTGTCCACAGGCTGAACAAACTGAGCCCCAGCCTGGCTCCCTTACTCAGCAAGTTCGTGTCTTGCCCAAGATGACTAACAGGTAAATACTCCCAGGTTTCATGAGTTCATTTAACAAGAGCACTACCTTCCCAGCACAAGGGGATCAGCTCCTAGAGACAAGATGAGAGGAGGTGAAAAGCTGGTCTTAGGAAACATGAGATCAGGTACAAAAGGGATTCTTTGCTGTCAAAGCATAATATGTCAGCTTGTGATAAACCTGAATTGCTTCATATACCAAGGATCACTAGACATTAGCTGCTTTTTATATGGCAATATGGTACAGAGGTTTCAGACAGAATATTGTTTTATGTTGATCATGATAAAACTCTCTGTAGCTCTGATAAAGCCTGCACAGGCTTTTCATTCAAACTAATGAGTGATACTGGCTGTTGGATGCCGAGGCACGCTCTTGATGCTTTCCAATGGTTCAACTCATAACCAGGAATCAATTCAGCCTGGATAAGCAAGAGTGTTACTCATCTAAGGGGTTTTGAATGATGATCCTGTTCCCTGTGCTTTCCCCAGGTACATCTGAAAAGGCAGGTGACAAAGGGAGATCCTGTTCCCTGTGCTTTCCCCAGGTACATCTGAAAAGGCAGGTGACAAAAGGGAGCACCACATGCTGGCAAAGCACATCTCTTACCTGGGGATCTCCTGGGTGCAGCTGGCTCTGAAGGAACAGTTGGCTCACTCTGTAATCAGCCATCAAACAGCCCCAGCCCAATGGGCGATTCACTTAGCACAGGCCTTGTGCTGCTCTGCTTTCCAACATCTGTTTCAATGCTTGTCATCTCCCTGCTTTAAACAAATGTGCTGCAGATGTCTTGTCTTGTGGACGACAGGGACTTGGCAGAGACAGGAACAGAGGCCTCCAAATGACAGAGGCGTGGCTAAGGCAGTTACTGGGGGGTTCCGGATGGACTCTGTGCACTGAACATTAAATGGGATTTTCACTCACACCCCCAGCCCATGTCCCCCGTCCAACCTCCTGTCTTCTACTTCAGATTTAAGGGAGTGATGAAGGACAGTGACTGGGATGGAGACTGAAGTGCAGCCTCCTCAGAAACATGTGTCCTGAGTCTTCTCAAAATCATCATTGACATATACAATTAAAACACACTCATTGGCTCATCATTTGTCCCAAGGACAACATGATACAAGACTGGACTCAGAGGGAAGTTGGTTTTTTTCTCATCCAACCCAAGCCATTCTATGATTCCATGATAAGACTGTTGATCAGGCACTGGGGAAAAACTTCCTAATGGAGAGTTGAGCACCAAAAGACCTGGGTAGGACTGAAAGCTCCATTGACAGGCTGCTGAGACACAGATCAGGCAGACTCAGGAGTGTCAAAGACACACTCTACTCCAGCCTTTGGTCTGCATGGAAAGACTGGGGGAAAAAAGTCTATTTTTCCAAAACCCACAAATAAAAACGTTAAGACTAGAGATGAGTTCACAGCAAACCTGGGCTGGTGGGCTGCCCTATCCTGAGCGTGGCTACAGCCCAGCCAGGCCATCAGCCAGCACTGGAGCAGTTCCTACCTCCATGACCTTGGAAGGATCCCCAAACGTGAACACGGCACGCGCTTCCCTGCCCCCAGGGAGAGGCACATATTTTTGCTCACAGTTTATGAATCTTTGACGTGCAGTCCCTATGACATAGCCTTGGAAGGCCGTATCTTTTATTTATTATGCCTAGCAATTGTCCTTGCAACCAATTATGAAAAAAAGCAGGTGGTCAACAGAAACTCTGCAAAATAAAACCCCTCAGCAAAGCAAACACCGTACCTTTCAGAGTAAGAAAAAATACTGTAAACAGAGCTAATCACTGTTAAACCCTTATAATCCAGTCCTTGCCCAAGTTAAGAGACTGAAACCAACAGTAAAACACTTCAAAAAGCATTAATCGGAGGAATTGGTGAATCATTTCTCAAGGAAAAGGAGCCAGAACTATTTTAAACTCCGAACACTCACTGTGTTCTGAAAAGGGGCTCAGACCTATCCTGCCAGACTGGACTGAGGGACAAGAGTCCCACACCACCTGCTGGGATGGCTGCTCCAGGAACAGCTGCTCCAGGGACCTGGGGAAGGGCTGCCAATATGGGCAGTCATAAAGGAAGATGTGTAGAACAGCAAAGAGCCCACTTTTAGCTCCTCCATAAAACAGCTACAGTTACCAGCATTCCCTGCTCCTTCTTGAGTATTATATTCAATAATATTAATAGGCTCATATTTACCATATCTTAAAAGCTAACAATCCCATTGCCAGCGCTAATTAAAAAGACAAGAAGCAGAAAAGAAGCAGTGGATTATTTCTTCAATATGGATTCACGCCTAGATTTAATAAAACCTGCTTTAGTGTTATAACCTCACATTTGTTTCAAGAACACTATAAAAGATAAGTCTGCTTTTTGTTGTTTATTGACTTGGAGGGTTTTCTTTTGGATCTGTAATACAGCATTACAGCCATGGGAAAGCAAGGAAGGAGACTGTTTTCCCTGAACAAAACAACTGCTTTTGCTACCCAAACACCATGTCTGGGAGGAAGAAACCAGCACAGCTATTGAGAGGGAAGAACAGGCACTAAAACGAAGCACTGGTGAGGTTCAGCTGTCCCAAACCCTCTCTGTGACCTTACAGAAAGAACTTTACCTCCAGCTACAAGTGAATGCCACAGCCAGCTGTTCCAGAGGAGACACTTTGGGGGTTCTACCAGACACAGAACAGCCCTGTCCCAAACACAGAGCTCCCACACCTGCACACTCAGCACACTGGATGCTTTCAAATTTAGCTTTCCAACAAAATCCAGAGCAGTTGCTTTCCACACACACCTGTCCATCCTGCTCTGAGCCTGAAGAAGAGGGATGACATAGGAGAGCAGGTATGCAATGCAACACAACAAAGTCAAGATAAACTGCAGCCACTCTCCTCAAAACCAGAGCTATTCCTAGGTGAGCTCATCTGCAGATCAAGTTTCTCATTTAAGCAGAGGCCAGAAGAATTCTCCTGGAGACTGCTGAGACTGGACTGGGAGGATCTGAGTGCTCTAAATGCTTTCTTATCCATGAGGAAAGCTATGTTGCATCTTGTTTCTAATTTTTGCTGGAAGATGCTGGGCCCCACTACTTCTAACAAGTTCCATTCTCCTTCCCAATGCCTGTCTGACCTTTCTCCTTCAGTGAATCACTTAATTATGTGGAAAGAGAAATACAAAACGGTGATGGTTTAAGAACACAAATGCTCCAGCTTCATCCGTGAGAGAGCAGCCAAATCCACCCAAAGTTGTGGGTCTGCTGCTGATTCAGGATGCCAGAAGGTACTAGGGAAGATCCACCCTCTGCCCACACAGTCCTTGGGAACAGCTAGGGACCTTACCCTATTTCTGCATCTCACTGATTACTGGAAAAAGGAGGAAAAAAGCAAGAATGTCAGACAGTCAGTGGTCTTACAACATTTCACTGGTGTTGCAGTTCTTTCCTGGCAGACATTTTTCAGTATTGGTGATAATAACAAGGAAAATTTAAGGAAAACTTGATTTGAGCACGCCAGCAGCAACCACATTCTTTTAGCTTGTGATCACTCTAGCTCAAATACACAAGATTTTTTGTCCCCCTCCCTTCCTGCACTTAATTTCCAGGTAGAGTTTGTTAAAGCCTGAAATCCCACCTGAACTTTGGAAAGTCTTAAAAAAAAAGAAAAAAAAAAAAAGGGAAAAAAAAGAAGAAAAAAGACCCATACACAAATATTTGGCTAAGTGACCCATAGCAAATTGCGTAATGCCAGTTAAAAGTTGTGTTTTCTAAGTATCAGCCCCAGAGGTTTTATCTGAAATAAAATCCTGATTACTTCAGATTCTGGAGGCAAACTGTGACCTTGCTCTGCATCTCCAAATTTGAAACATTTGTGTTGTGCCCCTCGATAACGATGCCTCTTGCTAGAAAGGAATTAAATCCTTTCCAAAAGTTGCTTATTTTATTTCATAAGGTAAGAAGGCCCCAAATGTGCATATAAGAATTAGTTCAGCCTTAAAGCTTGATCAAAAGAGGTCACCTAAACTTGGAACTGCAGTGCTCTACCAAGCAAAAATGACCCATCTCCAGGCATGCAGCTGCATGCCCAGTGATGTTTCTGTCTGTAACCATCCTAGTCCTCAATCCTGTGGTCATTAAATGAGAACCAGTATTAGGTCAGCACACAGAACACAAGGAATTATATCCATTTCTTGCATCCTTCTCTTTGATTTGCTGGGGAACACGCTCTGAGAGCTGGGGGCAAAGGGGAAAACTGCACTGATGAGTTTTACAACACATTGTCAGAGAGATTAAATAGCCCAACTCTCCTCAACCTTCACTTTATCAGCCCTACTTTCAGTAACCTGGAAAAAAAAACAAGAAAAAACCTAACAAAACAAAACAAAAAGCAAACAAAAACCCATAAAAGAAAAAGAAGAAATATGATTCAAAATAAATTGAAAAGCCCAACTTGTAATAAACCTGGCACTTGCCCCAGGCTTCAGGGATGTCTGAGACTATACACTCCACAGACACAATCTGTAGCTTTTATAGGGGAAAAAGAGATATATTTGCACTATTTAAAACAGGTTGCAAATATAGTTTATGTTTTGAAAATGCAGGGAGCACGGCTAACAAAATACAGAATGCAGCAACAAAACAAGCAACACTATCCTACAAAACTGTCATTATATAATGTCACTGTTTACACTAAGCCTCCAGAAGATACCTTCTGTTATTTTTTTTTTAATTAATGGGGTGCTATGCAGTTAAATAAACTCATGAAGAGCATTCACAACTTCTGCATTTTTACTCCATATCCCAATCTTTATTTACAACATCACTGTTATAAATTACAACAGTACTGTTAACATTCTTATCACTTGCTGGGATACCCAGTGGAGCTCCCCTGAATATAATGCAGGAAACCATGGCATTTGATTCTGTTCTTATTTAAAGGTTTTTAAGTCAGAAGAAACTCCACTGAAATCAGGGGCTACGCTACTGAAAACAGCTGCAATTCTGCTGCTGCTCCTCAGGCACTGCCAAACAATCTCCCTACATGCAGCGTGTCTCCAAATAAAGTTAAATTAGTTCTAAAATATCAGCAATCCATGCAACTTCTTATTAGTGTGAAATTACTTAAGCCTTAATTCAGCAAGGTACTTAAGCACATTCCTAATTTTACAGGCATGAGACGTACCAGTGACCTTAATCAGACTAGTCATGCACTTACATTTAGGCACATGCTTAAGCATCTTGCAACGTTAAAAGCCACGATGAGGAGCAGTTCCATGTGAATTAAAAGCTGCTTTATACCTTCATAGGCACACTACCATTTAAAGTTTGAGATATATATGTATATTTGCTACAAATAAGTGGCTGCACCACTTATAAAACAACCCTTAAAGTATGAAGATCACTGGAGGAGGAACAGTCTTTAATAATCTGAATAACATCAATCAGTTGAAACAGACTTTTAATTCATATCTGATGCTTGCTGGAAGCCTTTTGCAGTGTATACACGTGCTGGCTAACAGCTTTAAAGCATTCCTTTGCAGACTTTCCCTAAACAGCACTCCTGACTGTGGAACTTTACTGCTTATGAGTAAGCATAAGCAAATATATGGGGAGAGAGCACACCTACGAAAACAGCTGGGAACAAACACACCACTGCTGAATTTTCACAGAGATGCAAGGCTGAAAATCAACCCAGCAAACATATTTCAGAAGCTCCATCCCTTCAAAGAGCCCACAGAAACCTAAACGATTACTGCCTGATCCTAATTTACCAGGTGAAGTAAAAGCAGCTATTGTAAAACAATAAATAAGTACAGAAATAGACATGGGCAGCCTACAGAGGACTTCTGGATTTGGATGTGCACATAACCCAGGTGATTACATGTCTAATCCAGCTTCTGCATGTCCCTGCTTGTACCTGAACACACAACAGCAGAGCTCTGGGTGCCAGTGTCAAGGTGCTCTGAGGACTCAGGTTTATGCAGTTATTCATCAAAGATCTCAGAAGCAAAATAAAACAAAACCAAGACAAAGAGAAAACAATAATCTCAGCAAGTGCAACTAAGCAGTAGTTTCCCCTTACCCTTCAACAGTTAGAGAAAATTTAGGGCTTGTTGGTGTCAATAAGTAGTTATAACAAAGACATTAGCAATAGTGAGGGTAGAGAAAGCTGCATGAATGTTCTCAGCATGGTTCATTGACAACTGATCTAAAAATTGAATTATTAAGGAAAAAAATCATTGATTCTAAAACCCAGGCAAGGTAGCCAGCCTATGTTAAAACTTATTTAATTTTTCCAGCGCTGCTTCATTCCTAAGCTCTCAGAGCCACAGCTTTTCCATTGAAAAGCAAAAGACATTTTACGCACAATTTTCCCTCTACTAGAAAGAGGTATATTGTGCCCTTCAGTGAACATAAAATTGATATTATCGTCTCTTAGTTTATATCTCACTACTTAACCTTCAGATTAAAAGTTATTAGATTTGAATGACTAAAAAGACATCATGTCACCTTCCGTTCAATGCTGGGAGATGGCAGAACTTGGGGGAAAAGTCTGAATGATAAAAAACACAAAGTTACTGGGAGCATAAAGTTGTTTTTCACAATCTCTGATGAAACAGCAGAAGCTCTACAAATGCAGTCATCTTTCCACCATGTTGTAATCTTCAGTTATGAGGGTACTACAATACAAAATCAGACACAATCCAATAGCCTGCATGGAGTTTAATCTATACTTTCAAATGGCTCCTTCAATAGCAACAGCAGTTTAATAATTAGGCTTTATGTCTCTTTGGACAAAATGACTCAACACGGACGCTCCCTTAAAGTCTAACAAACAATTTTGGTCTAACCCAGTTATGTCAATATGAAACAAAGACTTTATCTTGGATCTAATTTAGCAGTTTTGCTCTACAGAGATAAGTCCAAATCATGATCAATGGGACTGTAAAACTCCTGATGTGGTCTGTAACCTCTCCTCACGAGTTTGCAAAATAACATGAAACTCACCAACTCAAAAAAAAAAAAAAAAAAAAGGCATTTCTTTCATTTACACTGCAATATATTCAGATTTCTTTCTAGTCAAATTTTCTTTTTGATCTGCCCAATTAAAACAGCCTCTCAACAATACACCAAATCCCCCCCTTTCTTGTACATTTTCCTTGTCTTTGAACATGAACAAAATCTGAAGAACCCACATATTCCCTCTGGAGGTCGATTCCCTCAATCTAACACTACACATCTCATTTCATGAAACAACCTCTGTCAAAGGCCCAACTATGGCATCTTCACACATACACCCCAAACAGCCCAACTGCAGGCACTTACTTGGGCACAGACCAGAATCTTAGTCCAAATTTTTTTTGTTTATCAAGCCTTCTTTTATATATGAAGAAAACTGTGTTTTTCACTTGCAGATATTTACTGGAATAGAAGCACAAAACAGGATACAACAGGAAAACCCCCTTCTTTCCTTACTTGGTGGACACATGGCAAAACTAGTATTTATCTAAATTCTTTAGAAAGCTTGAAGTGACACTTCATAATTACAGTATAGTACAGCTCAAAGACGAAGTGAAGAAAAGAAACTTCCCCACAATTCTTTACATAAACCTCCTCCTTCTTTCTCCACATACCAGTTGCGTTTGTATTTCTATGCCAGTTTGTCATAAACACGGCCACCTTGTAACCCTTTTTATCAAGCAATCTATGCACTACCTAAAAGTACACTACACTCCATCAGACAAGCTATAGGTTTACATTATCCAAACATTCCAATTCTGCCTGCTCAGCGCAGCTTGTCAATAAATGCAAGCAATTGCAAAACAGCAGTGTGTGTTTTTTTCCTTAAGAGAACACTGATAGGAGCCTGCCAGTTCTGCAAAATAAACCCTTTGCAATCTCTGCAGCTAATCTGTCAACAAATTGCTATTAAAGTCATACCTCCTCAAAGTTCAAAAGCTTTCTGGATTAGACAAAGATACTGAGTTTTATACTCGTGGGGCAGTACTTGAAGTTACAGTATCAAAGTGGATCCGGCTATTGATGTGGAGAGGTTTGTATTTCTGCCACCATGCAACACAGCACTTGGTGTCTTGCTGATATGCATGAGGATTCAACTTTGTTATCATTCTCTTTGTTCAATTCATAGTCTTGTTTCACTGCTAATAATGTGAAGAACACTTTAATGAATAGTCCTGAGGATAAAAATAAAATGCAATAAATAATATTTATTTTATAAGCTTAAAACAAAAAAAAAAAGAACTGTCTAGGACTGAGGCATCAAACCTTCTATTTGAGTAGATGTCAGAAACCACTGAAGCAACTACAGCTGTGATCATGAACATTAAAAGGCAGTTTGTCCCTATGAGTCTTTATTTATTACTGCTTGGTAGGAAGGAGTCACCCCGTCATTACATCCCTTCTGCCCAAGCTTCCCTCACCCAGCCTGACCTTCAGCTTGTGGGTCACTCCAACACCCATTCTGCACCTCCCAAATGTTTTTCACGATGCCTCAGAGCCAACAGTGAAGTCTGTTGCCAGACTCTGCCTGGTACTCTGTTCCCAGGTTTTCTGTTCTGTCACTTGGTGCCTCTGGGCACTTTGGGACGAAGCTCCTGAGCCCCACTACCTGACCCCAGACCAAATCCCTGCTTCATCTCTTTAGGAAGTACAATGATCCAGGTAACCTTCATGCCTGCCCCAGACTTTATAACCAGGTCACCAAACCCCTGCCCATTCCACCCCATCCTGACAATCATTGCCATGAGATGCTGACCTCTGGCACCCCTGGGGTCAGCAGCAGTGGGAAGGCCACCTCTCCCACCCCCAGCAGGTGCAAAAATACTGTGAGAAAAAGTTCTCTTTCCCTTATACTCTGGTTCTGAGGGTGACTTCTATATGCGTTTCCACTTTTACCCAACTCTTCTACAGACATCCCGTCCCTGAAGAGTCACTTTTATTGCTTTGCCTTTCTTACTTCACCAGCATAAACATCAGTTGGCGTTACTTGGCTTTATTATAAATAGCAGAACGCATCCCCACATTTGCTACTCCCAGCTTAACAGTACATTTTATGAGATTGCTAATGCTAAAATAATTGAGCATCACATCACTCTCTGTCTCCCTGCATGGCAGAATCACCCTAACATGACATGGGAAGCAAAAAACTTGTCCTACAAGTCCTCCCTGTACTCATAGCAAGAGTGATCACACCATACACTTCTCCTGCAAACATATGAACATCTGTGGTGCTCCATATTTTTCCATGGTAAAATATTTACAAGTCTGCAAACCCATTAAAACTTCCTTAAAAACCCCTCAAGTATTTCTGTTTTCCTCTCTCATATTAACAAAGCTATTAGTCCTAATAAATTCATAAATGTCACCAAAAATGTGACCCTAAATTCAGCACAGATGCTTTCACAAGCCATTGTACATGCAGGTTTCACTGTTCTGCCACGCTCATCATGGGAACACAAAACTAACCACAGCAGCATAGCTCAAACTACCCACCACTGATTTTTCTTTTTTTTTTTTTTAGACAAAACAAGTGCCAGGTGGCAAAATGAAAAGATTTGAATGAAATGCTCTTAAGAAATAGCTGTTTAATTCAGAACTCATTCATTTGTATTGAAGGAGTGTTTTGTAGAACGCATTCTGTTAAGTGACCTGAGAGCATATGTTGTATACGGAGAAACATCTAAACATTATGCTCCATGTTGTATGTGTATCTGTAAATGCTTGCATTAGCTGTCTGGAAACAACGGGGTTTTCTTCTTTTCAGCGTTTAAAAATGTTTTCCAAACACCAAGGTTGATATTTTTATGCTAGCTCCGATTACCCTTTTATTGTTATCAGGATTGGGTTTGTTGGTCGTTTTTTTATTTAATAACTGTTTTAAACTTTGCAATCAACTTGCTTTAAAAAGGATAAACTCCATAGAGAAGTTAGTCATCAAAACCAATTAACAGCAGAATTCAAACACAGAACATAAAGGTCTTTGAAGAACTTGGAGAAAAGCAAGATCCCCAACCACATTCTCTGTACTGGCAGAGGATAAATAAACTCCAAGCTAAAATCAGAGCTGTGTGAAAGCAAACCCAAGCCTGGCAATCCCATCCCCAGCCTGAACACTCAGGTCTGTGCTGGGCACTGTTTGGGGAGGGCTGGAGGACTGGGAATGAATGGGTGCCACTCCTTAATTGACTGAATGGGCAGCTGAATGACAACAGCCATTACGTGTGAGGTGACAAAATTATCTGAGACATCCTGAGCTCTTGGGACAGCTACCAGCCTTGGGATGGCTGTGGAGAAGCCCTGGCACAGGGGTGGAGGAGCAGAGGTGTGAGCCATTCTGGTCCACCTAGTGCACGTCTGCATGATCCCCCCTCCCTGTTTCTCTCTGCACAAAGCCTCACTGGAAAATTCCATAGTGCTCCTATGGAAAACACAGTGTAATTAACTCATTTTGATACTAAGCCTTTTTTAAGATGAGACCTTTGTGTTGAACATATTTTACTCCTCTTCTACTGTCCTATATTAATCAAAGCTGTAACCCCTGTTGTCTTTGCACTACGAATCAGAATGTGCCCCTGGCAAAGAATGAGGGAAAAGTCAACAGGAATTAAGTTTCAGTGCAACTGTTTACTCAACTGTGGCCTGCAGTTATTGAAATTTTATCCATGGTTTTGTGTGACTACTGCAGTAATGAATTCAGCATGGCTGTGATTTTCTCACTGATGGTATTCTCACTTCAAGTAAAAACCTGTAGGACGAAATGATTGAAACAACCAAAGTCTGTGCATTTAGTATCATCCATTTTTCTGACTTGTTTAATTATGGCAGCTTTCTGTCTTAGGTTGGCAAACAGGGTGCCCTGCTCCTTCTCAAGCCTTCACTTTGCTTTGTTTTTGAGTACAGGTTTTTTCTTCTCCACAACAACCTGCTAAAAAGATCACTGTACACTTAGGGGAGTCTTAACCAGCTGCCAATCGCTTATTTAAAAGGTTTTAAGAATCCTTATTGCATTAGAGAAAGTGAGGGTTAGGCGTGAGTGTATTCACCATGGCTCTGCTGCAGCCTTTGTTCCCAAACACATTAATGATACATGCCCAGCACTTTGGTGTAAAATTTCCTCAGAGGGCCTCAGAATTTTATCAGGGAAAAGAAAAAGCCAAACCGTATTATGTGGATAATTTACACTGGTGAATTTGGTCACTTCCCAGAATATACACTAATTAAAATACCAAGGCAAAACACACAATTTGGTTCTCATTCTTCTGAGTTGAGGAACACTGACATGGATGTATTTATTTATCTATTCTGACGTTTTGCGCAGCAGATACCTCTGCAGCCTTCCCCACTAATAGAAAACATTCTGTTGATAGAGGTTGCTAAGTTATATTAAAATTTGTTGCAAAAACAAAATTTAACATTAGCGTATTTTCCACCCAGTGACATATTTTGGAAACCAGTTATTTGTATACAGCAGTTCACCCAATCGCTGCCACCAGACTCAACACATTCAGGCAACGGAAGCAAGCTCTGATCTTTGGGTGTTTCCAGGGAATGATTACAAAAAGGAGCCCCGGAAGAGAAGTCCAAGGTTTCCCTTTACACTAACGACAGACTGCAATCCCCTACGGGCAAGAATGTCACAGGAGAGTCCTAAAAGCATCCTCTGCCTGGCAAGTACAAAGGGCTTGGGAGTGGGGGGGTTAAATGCTTCATGCTTTTCCTGTAGGTAGGAAACTTGTAATGCATCTTACAGTACCTGCTGTTGCTGGAGATGTGCTAAATCTGCAGCCCCAATTTCAACGGAAGGTGTCTCGCCGTTTGATCTCACTTCCCGCAGGCTGCACTCTAGTAAATGGTTGCCACCGCTCGCTCCATTCTGAATGGCTGAACCGTTACTTTTTGTCTCAGTCCCAGATTCTTGCATCATGACTCAAAAACCTGAAATAATTTAGGGGAGGGGAGGGGGGGAAAAAAAAAAAAAGCAGCTGTTAAAACAGTTGCTGTATATAAGGAGACATGCCCTGTTTTAAATCCTGCCAAAACTGTAAACATATGTCATTTTCCTTCATACGATTTATCTTTCATTAATGGTTCATGCTACTAGTTTATGTTTATTTATCCGTTGGTACAGCTATAATTTTAGTAAGTTAGTTCTCTTCTAAATATAGTATTATTTGCTCAACATCTTTTTTCCCTTAGAGAAAAAAAAATATTTTTGAACGAACACACAGAATCCATAATTAAATTTCTCTAGTTACATCTGGATGCTTTCCTTTGAAACGGATGAGTCATTCTTGGCAACATATGATGGTCAATATCAAAAATGTGATATAGGCTGTGTAGGGGCATGGAGGTGAAGTAAAGCATTCACTATTTTGGTTTTCACTCACACCATGATAGTGCCAAATTAGCACCTTTTGTTACTCTGAAGCAATTCAGGCTTAATCTGGGATGTGCTGAACCATCATCACTTCTCATTTCAGGAGAACTGCTAACAAATGCTCACAGAATTACTCGTTGGCCAAATTTTTGGCTATGGATTTCGATGCTCTTATGGCATTACAGTGAGGAGCCTCCTGTGTTATTTGGCTAAACATCATCTCAGCAGCCACAGTTCCCTTCAGTCAGCCCTCTCTACTGACTCTTGGTGTCAGCCTGTGTGCTTCACACTCTGTGCCCACCAACAGTGTCAGTGGGTCACACGCCTTCAATGAGGATGAGGATGGGTACACCCACCTCCTCACCCCAGCACCCCTGGGATTTACACACCCTCAGGAGCAAACATCAGGACTGGTGCACAAGACTCCCCACACAAAGCACATACACTGGTTTTCAGGAACTGCAAAGCACTAACTCAGAGATATTATGATGACTTGTTTTAAAAGTATTTCCACCTGCAAAGCCCCAGATTCCAGGATTTAACTACTATTAACCTGTCTGACTTCTACCACTCCCCCTCACCCAGGGGAGATGGGGTATGGAAAGCCAAGCCACTGCCAGCCCCACACTAACCACATGGACATGAGAGCCAAATGCCCCAGTGCAGGATACTTCACCTCAAAAGATGTTTTATCTTCAAGGAAGAACTCGTTTGAATTCAGTAAACCAAGCACATGGATGGTAGCTGGACAGATTCAAACGTTCTGATTACATTTAAATAAATTTCAGCTGGTCTATGGAAACTTCTTTCAATCTGTTTTGTTAAATCTTCAAATTATACCAGGGGACAAAAGGGCTTGGAGACTCATTATAAAGCTTCTGTCAACTCCTCTGTAAAAGCTCCAGAGATCTAAACAAACCTACAGCTTTCCCAACACCACTAGGAAATGCTCTTGGATTTTAACATGATCCTGCTCTGATACACACCAAGTATGGTGTGTTTTTCATTTTCAACACTGTAAGGAACGCTCATAAGCATGGTAAGGTCTAAATAAGTGTTTACATCTAACAGGCAAGGCTGAATTACACACCAGGCAGTGACTGCATGGCACAGGCTGCCTTGGAAGAAGACACAGGAGTGAGAATCCACAGACAGCTCCCAAGTCACTCAAAGATATACCAGGCAATTTTTCATATGCTATATTGCTAAAAAAGATTTACCTCTTTTACCCCATGACAAATCAAAAAGAAAGAACTGATGTAATTTTTTTCTGCTTCTACTCAAATTTGTATTCAGGTCTCAACTGGAGAAAATGGAGTACTACATTAATTTACCCCAGCAGCAGATGAAGACAGTGATGACCACCAGGAAAAATTTGGTTAGAGGGTTCAACTCATGCCTTTCACTGTTTTGGAGCATGACAGTAATGGTGGGTGGCATGTCCCCACCTCACAGACTGAAGCTGAGGGAGGAAGGACACACTCAAGAATTGGAGGAAGGTACCTCCAGCAGCCACTGTGCGGGAAAGAGATGCTAAAACCCCTGTGCCAGACCAGTAAAGAAGTACATCTCATTTACCATCACTTCTGATGCAACAAATGGGAAGTGAGAACCTGGATAAATAAGCAGTAGGGTCAGAGGAAGCACCAAGCAAAGCTCTGACAGCAGCAAGAAGAATGTGCACCACTGAGGAGCAGATCCATCACTGCCTGATCACAATTTGTTGGCTTGCCCTTCTGAGCGAAATATCTCTGGGACACAGAAAATAATTCACAGCCAAACTGGTCAAGAAATTATTTATTGTCTCTAGGACTGCAAAATGGTCCTGGAAAGAAAAAACAGTAGAAATTGCAACAATTTTTCTAACCTATAGGACTAAGAAAAAGATGGATTATTTATTGTATTTGGTTAGAAAAAGATCATAGTTCTTGAGAACCTTTTCCATGACAAATTTCATGCTGTTTTACCTTTTGAAGAACCCCAGCCAGTTACCAGCTCAGCTGCACAGGTGCCATGGCCCCTGCACTGGTTGAGACCATCCTACAGATCCCAGCAGGACTGGCAGCAGCTACCAAAGAAATGAAGCTGGAAGGAGCGTTTGCTAAGGGACCATGTTTAAACTTTCAAAAATTTAAACTTTTCAAAGAATTATTTTAAAAGCAGAAGTGAACATCTTTAAGCACATCTTTTTTAAAAAACACCAATATACAAGCAGTCAACTTCTATGTAACTTAAACTAGGTGCCTGTACAAAACAAAAGCACTTTGTTAAAATACCTCCGATACAAAACTGGTATTTCAAGGGAAAAAAGATAAAACTGTTTATTTCATCACTGAAGTCAAATGTGAGTTGACATGAATAATCACAGTTTGGTTTGATCATTAAGTGTCATGTCATGAAAAATCAACCTGTGAGAGCTTTCTGCAAGAATGATTATTATTTGTCTTTTTGAGCACACCTAAATGAGCTGAGGTGATCGTACACCGAGGATGGCTGAGATAATTGTCTCTTCCCAGCACAGAGGAGATGAACTTACAGGAGCCCATTACTGAAGTTTGTCATTCAAAATTGTGAAAGAAAAATGCAAAGCAAGGTTGACTTTATGCAACATAATTAGGTTCTGTGGGAACTGAGCTGAAACTCCAGGTGAAGTATCACAAACCGTGATTCTGGTCTGAATACAACCAACACAGTGCTGGAGAAGCTGTTATGCATAATGATTTATTATAAGAAATAATAAAACTCCACAACTACTTCCATGACAGGCAGGAAACCTGGTTCCGACTTCAGAAATTTAATGGTAGAAGAGCCCATGTCTATCTCATGTGTTCTAGAAAGCAGAATGATTCTCTTACCAATTCTGCAAAGAAAAATGCATTTTTAGTGCTTCAAATATGTGGGTTATTACCAGTGTAAGTATTTTTCTTTTTTCTATATATAGAAAAGTTCTATGCTATTTCATGTTACGAGGGATACAGAATGACTCTGAATTATTAAAGGGGACACAAGATCTTCTTCCCTTTTAAGGGACCAAAGGTAGGCTGCAGTACCAACAACAGCTTGTGAAAGTTTATCCTGAAATCAAGGAGCACATAATGAAAGAACTGTTCTGACTTTATGTAGGCTTGGTTTAAAAATTTCAGAAGAGTGATCTTCAGATTCCCATTTTAACCTCCACAGAGCTTTTTCTAGCTTTGATGCACAGTCCAACACAAAGTCAAAGCCGTACAGCTGGGGCCATCTCTTTGGTGAATATGTTATGTTCAAGGCAATTGAGCAAAATTTCAGCGAAGCAAAATCTAAAGAAGGCACTCTGTCAACAGGAGGACAACAGGTAATCTTCCAGATTACCTGGAGAAAAGCACGGGACAGCCAATTTCTTAAGGACATGGTCAAAACTCAGAAAACATACGTCAGATGTGAACTTTGCCTGAATCAAAATAATCTTTCTGATGACTCCAGTGTCGATGTTTTGAGGTAAAAAAACCCCACAGAACCTAAAGGAATCCTAATTCTGAAAAAGTTCTTTGCTAATTCATTAAAATTGCATTCATAAAGTCCATAACAGTGCCAAGACCAGATGCTGCTGATACACATCTCAGCTCCACTGGCCTATTAAGATGAGCAAGGTTAAGCATGGAGATTAGTAGACAGGAGGTGGGCGCTGAAGTGTGCCACTGCTGCAATTCTGCTACCAGTATAGTTTCTGAAGACTAAGCAGCATTGTTTAATGTCAGCATGAGGGAGGATTTACTGACTGAAGCACCTGTCAGAATAAGGATCCACTCCAAGTCTGAAAGACTAAGGGACTGATATTCAGATGTCTCTAGATGCTTCACCATACACGGAGGCATCTGGTGAAGCATTTTTAAGATTCCTCAATAAGTACCAATCTATATCTTTAAGCATATCCTCACCTTTAAAAAAACATCCCTGGGGTCTCCTGGCCTTAAAAATCCCTGTTTAAATATGCTTCCAGACTTAACATGGACTACAGATTCACAATGTAGCTTGTGTGTTTCAAAGTTTCTTCAAGGTCCATGATTATATTTCAGATGTTAGTACTTGGAGGTGTTTACGAATACATATTTGCACATAAAGATCATTAGGCATTTCCATCCCCTGGGATCAGTGCTACAGCAAAAATGTTGTCATAATACAACCCTCCTTTGCCACATTTGTGAAAGATTTTAAGCTAACAAAAAGTTCAGTCTTTATTTTAGGGCAGTTAATTAAGGTTGACCAAGTCAGGCAGAAGTAAATTAACTTGGCTGATCAATTATTTATATGAAGCAGAATAAATGCCCTTAAAGAACTTGGCCCAGCCATGAAAGGACATGTAAATTAAACACAACACAGATTTATAAAATGTATTTCTACTTCTATAGGCAGAAGAGTCAATGCTAAAATCAGTTTTAAGTGAGTGATCAAATCACACGATCTAGCCCGAAATTCTCCAGCAGGCATTCTATCCGTACGTGCATGGTTTATAAATAAAAGTTCTACCTGTATGTCACAAGCAGTTCCTCAAAACAGGCTCAGGAATAATTTTAAAGCATTTATACATGTAATTATTAAGAACAAAACAAAACAAAAATCCCCAAACACCGTTTGGAAGAATTCCACAACAACGTAACCCCGCAAAGACAGGATTTTACCTCTTGAAAATGAAACATGCTCCAGAGTGCGACCAGCAAGGGAACACAGAGAGCAGGAGCAAAGCTGCTGCCTCCCCACAGCACAGGGACAAACACCCTGCAGCACCAGCCTGGCACTGCTGTGATCCAAAGCGGGGACCCCAACAGCTTTCCCAGGAGACTCCTACGC
Organism: Serinus canaria; assembly: GCF_022539315.1. Classification (NCBI taxonomy): domain Eukaryota; kingdom Metazoa; phylum Chordata; class Aves; order Passeriformes; family Fringillidae; genus Serinus; species Serinus canaria. The sequence goes on along the minus strand of NC_066326.1, from coordinate 3,951,863 downwards.
CACTCACAGGTGGTCTCTTTTAGTCCTGGTATCTTTAGAGCAAGTGCCCTGCCAGAATGCACCTCAGGCTCCACATCCTACCACCAGTAGTGAATTTTTCCAGGAACATGTTTTGATGTCCCCCAGCTGATGCCAAAATACCCATCTCCTCCAGATGACACCCCTGTGCCTAAGCTGGCGAGGCAGCCAGCAGCACCATCCCGCCATCCATGAGTTCAGTAAAAGAAAAAGGATTCACTAGTGGAAATTAAAAGCCTTGTGTAAGGTAAGGCTTGATGTGCCGTGGGGGAAGGCGTACAGATGTTCAGCTGCTCATTTACTAAATTACACCATGTCACAATTAACTGTGAATCAGCCAGCTTCACATGAGCAGCTCAAGGGCTGCCACCATGCTAAGTGCAGAAATAATGCCAGGGAGGGAAGTCCAAACTAGCCAGGTGGACCAGATGACTTCTCTTTGCCTGTGTTTGTGGTTAGCACAACTATTAGAGAGAGCTATCCCAACATATGGCATGATTTAACTAAATCAGATCATGCTGAACTCACCAGCCTTTCTTAACTTACAAACCCCTCCGCTCTCGTCATTGCAGATGGGTGAACACCCGTCATGCTTTTAGAGTTTTCAGTAGCCGTCATTTATCCTGCTGACAGGGTGTATTTTAGGTATAATTATGTACTAACTAACTATAGATCAACTGTCAGTACATTAGGGTACTTTTTGGATAAAACTTCATGCTTACCCCTTCGAAGGCCACTCGCCTACACACTACTGGTGGTTGCTGAATTGTGCAGGAGTAGGAGAAAGGAGAAGGGGATTCAAAGTGCAATTAAGGATCATCTTTAGGAATCAACCAAAATAGTAGCAAACAGAGCAAATCAGGCTTCGCTGTCCTAAAAAGTGATGCTGAGTCACGTCTGACAGCAGGGTTCGGAGGAGGAGAGGCAAACCTGGAGCAAGGCAAGGGAAGGAACACGCACGGGATGTGTGCAAAGAGGAAACAAAGAGACAGCGACGAGGTGAAATCCTTTGATATTTCCTCAGCTTAAAGAGGTAATTCAATGCATTAAAATGGATCCTTGAAATTTCAAAGGATGAAACTCGCACAACAAAGATTGTCGAGAGTGCTATTTTCTAGGATTAGAACAAAAACGTACTGGGATTTGCTATATGATCTTACATCGCTGAGCAAGACTGTACACTTGCTGTTATGCAAGCACCATCTTCCAATAGAGAATTTTCATAATTATAACAGAAAGGCGTAAATTTTCTAATGCATGGCAGTTCAAAAAGTAATCAAGAGAATGAGCCTGAGGGCTATTTTAATGTATGCAAAGCTAGTGACCCACAGTAAATGGGAGGTAGGCTTCAATGAATGCAAAGTAATGCACACATACTAAAGACCTGGTCTGATGAGGGACGGCTAAAATTAACACCCAATTAATTTCCGAATTGACAAACAAATGAAAGCCATAAATCTACTTTCTCATTAATTTTCTTGTGGTATAATTTAAAGCAGTAATATGAGGGCAAAAACTGAGCATTATCCATCATAAATATCAAAAAAGATAGCACTGTAACACCATAAATTATGCATATTACCTGTTGTTAAAAATGATTAATGTATTATCAACTTTATCGTGCACTGTATATGTCTAGACATATCTAAAATCTGAAATTTCATTTAGTGCTTAGGAAATAAAGGGTCCAGAAGAAATGGGATTACCCTCAGCACATCCTTGGCTCTGCCTCCTGATACTCTCACCTCAGCTGGACTCATCCCAAGCCTTGGGCCAGTGGAACTTGAGCACATGGCAGAGGTGATGTGCTGGCCTCCCCAGGAAGGGAAACAAATCACACTGCTCCTGGAGCATCCCTGTGGGCCACGGCCCTGGCACCTGTTTACACAGGGCTGCTCCCCCCTCCCTGCCCTGCTAACACTGGAGTAGAGCTACTTGGTGATGCAGAGCCATAGAAAGAAGACAAAAGTAAGAGGAAGGAGCAGGAAAACATGAAGCTGTATCTAAATTCAGTGGATGAAAAGCCTGTGCTTTCAAAAAGTGGTGGAGTACAACACCTTGGCCAACAGGAGACAAAACAGGTTGCCCAACCTCCTCCCTGTGGGTCACAACGGTCACCAGCCTGGCTTTTTTGCCACCTATTATGTGTTTATGTCCTCTTGCCACCCTCAAATCTCCTGAATGGCAGCTCCTGTCTAGAAGCAGAATGACACAATTTTTAACTTCATTTGACTGTGTGCAATGGCACAACCTCTTTCACTGGTGGGTGCATGGCTCACACTGCCTGGGTCCCTTCTTCCCAGCAACAGTGTGTTATCATCAGGGCCAGAGCAATCTGAAATCATTTGGAGGCAGCTCAGTGAAAGGCTGACTGATACTCTGCAGGAGCTAGAATATAAGACTGCTGTGGTGAGGAGAAGGGAAGGGGATTCAGGGGCCTAATTCCTCTTGTGCCACACTGACTTATTGTGAAATCATGGTCAAACAACTTAAGTTGTCAGAGAACCACTCAGTGCAGTTACCCCTCAGGAAGTCTCTTCTACTGAGGGTGTTGCTGACCACAATCAGTAAGAACAGAGATCGAGTAAATCTAAGAAGAATTAGTTGAAACTGACATTAAACAGTTTGCCATTTACTCAAAAAGAGCCAGAGCTGGTCCCCATGAAAAACCAGGGCACTAAAACATACCAAGCTGTGAAGACAACAGGTCTCACTCCCTACCACGAGGTAACACCCAAAGCATTAAACAGACAATGAACAATCCAACTTCCTCAAATTAGATATTTGCATTCTCTCTTCATTTTACACATGCACACAGAAGTTACTCCCAGTCTCACCTTGGATAAATATACCCCTTTAGCAAAGCCAGCTCTATCTCAATCTATGCCTCTCAGCTTGACAGCTATTAAATCCATATTCAGCATGAAGCTCATGCCATAGATGCATAAAAGCTCTAGAGCTGGGCCACTTCCAAGTGACTGGCAAATATGATGTAATCATTTACATACCATCATCGGCAGAGTGAGGTTCCTTCCTCTCTCTTGGGGAGAGCTGTCTTTCAGCTGTGAGCTTGACAGAAATCATCCTTACCATCACCGGGATCAGTTTATTTGGAAGAAAAGGAATGGCAAGTGGCCAAAAAACCCCCAAGCCAAACCAGAAGCCATTGTTCACTGCACCAGGCGAATCCATGACTGGTACCACGTGGACACGAGCACCATGGCAGCAGAGGAGTGACTCCTCCAGAAGGAAGGTCACCAGTGCAGCAAGGTGAGGTGCAGAATGCCCTCGGTGATGGCCCCGTGGTCGGTGTCCCTGGGGAGGTACCCACCTGCTCATCCCAGCCCAGGCATCACAGCACTGTGGGGCTCCCTGCCGCTCCGTGCAGAACAGGAACAGAAACTGCAGAGCTGTTCTCACAGCCAGGACTTATTTGTTTGCATGCACACTGCTCTGAGCTTGCATCACAAACTCTTGCAGTCTGCCTCACGGAAAAACAGGTGACTGTTCAACCAAATAAAAGACCAAAGTTGCATTTAGTAAATACAGTCAGTTTGTGCCAGACAGCAGCAGCACTGCTCCAACAAGATAACATGAAACCTCGTACCAAGTGCTGGCTGTAGATGAATTAGACTCCCACCCTCCATGTACATCTCCATTAAAGCATATCTAAACTTTCTAGCAGCCTCCAGAAGTCAAAAAAACACCTAAAAGCCAGGTGCAACTCTAACAATTCTGCACAATGCCATTTTCACTTTGTTCAAGGTAGCAAAGGTTTGATTCATGGCAGTAACACGAGTCAATTAACGACCAGCTTGTCCACTTACACACTTCAGGTACCTCCAGCTCCCCTCCAGCCCTGACACTACTCCAGCAGCCCAAACAAGCAGTATGTTTGGATCACTGATGCAAACTAGGGAATACAGGGGGTCACATTTTTATGTATATTTTTTTGCTTTCTTTTCCAAGGGATGAAGAGGATGATTATTTCATTTTATGCTTTCTATGAATGTGTATCCAAGGTATCTTAATAAATGAATTCACATACAAAGGAACAGAAAACCCCTTCACATTTTAAAAAATGAATTCAGATACAGGAATAGGCAACACATTCACACAAAAAGAGTTAACATTTCTTTCTCAAGGTCACTCAAAGAGGGTTTACTCCCTTTGTGTGAAAAGCCCAAGCCATTTACTGTTAGTGCTAACAGGTCCTGCCTGGCATTTGAAATCCAAGCCCCACTCAGAAACAATAACAAACAGTAATTTTGAAAAACAAAGATGGTGTGAGCAAGTTTTTCTTGCTCATTTTCAAAACAACCCAAAAGCAACAACTACCAGGATGGCTCTCTCTAATTAGGACTCCCAGAAACCAAAGAACAAACAGGCAGCACAGAGAAATTAGCAGATGTAAACACAGTTTTCCACTTATAAAAAGAAGAAAAGCAGCTCCGTCATCTCACTCACAGGAGGAGGAGCAACAAAGCGCATTTTAAAATTTGGTATTTTCTCTCCATTCAAACGGCTCTGCTTCTAAAACAGATTTTCCTCAGATCTCCTCAGAAGTAAAGCTGAAAGCTTTGCCTTTTCCAACCCCATCGAGGGCACATGCATCAATTAAAATTCGACATGAAAGAAGAGAGAAACCGAAAAGCCCCCGACCAAATGCTGACATAGAACACAAGGCCGTAGTTTTGGGGTGATTACCTGGTTCATAGCCCTATACCTTTATCCTAGACCTTCTACCTCCTTGTTTGCTCCATGCAGGATTTTCTAGCCATCAGCCATCTACCGCTGTGCTAGTCGTCTTGCAGGAGTGCTCTCTCCCTTCTGAAAAAAGCAAACAACTGGATAGATATCATTACACTAAGGAAATCTCTTGGAAAAACCAAACAACTTGCTAATCTTTCTAGCCCCTTCACCCAAGTTAAAGATAAGCAAAGCAAACCAAAGTGAGTTTCAGCCACATTCCAGGGACAAGCTCCCCTTTTTCTCCTTTATCAAAATCCCAGCATTTAAAGGTTTTTTTCCAGACCTTGCAGGATAAACTGCTGCTCACACCCGCAAACAAAGCAATATTTGTTTAATAACTGATTGCTGCCATGGGTACAGTAAACAAGGGGCCCAGCATTTGTGTTTATGAACAAACACATCATCTTGCAAGAGCAATTTAACATTAACCAGGTGGAATAATCAACAGATTTCATAGGTGACACTCGGGGCAGGACTAATGTAAACAGAGTAGGGAGGAGAAAGGGGCCACTCTTAGGGAATCAAGGTTGAGGCAAATGCATTACAGAGTAAACAGCTGGGAAGAACTCAAGACAAACAAATAGTCATTCTTCTGACATTTCGAGAAGCAGAAAGGTTGTACGTTACATGCATCAGCTGCTGACCACCATGAAATCAAACCAGTTGGGGACCAGGCCTTCTTGTTTACACAGTGCCATGTTTGCTTATAAACAACAATTTGCTGTTACCAACCTCGCATTACTCATTGCATAAACGAGCAGATCAAGTGAAATCCTGTTAACTCTTCTGTGGATTGAGGGTTTTTTCCTCCCCTTCAACAACAACAAACAAAAAAGCCTTTGCAGTCTTGCTGTGCAACCTCAAGACAACAGGCAGCAGGGGAAAATACAGAGCTGTGCATCTGTTCTGATAAAGGGGAAAGAAAGGAGTTGAAAACACTTGAAAGTGTTTCACAAAACAAGATTTACCGGCCAAACCACTGATGTGAAAGATCCATTTGCATTAGAAAAAAAAAAAAAACAACAAAAACAACTGAAAATCCAGAGAAACAACTGCAAAAGGTGGGGTACAAAATTTTCATTTCACTCCCAGAGCAAACAAGCAAAACAACAGCTTTCAACACAGCCCAACCAGCCCAGCATGACCATGGACACGAGGAATTTACACACGACCCATGGCCACGCCAAGGCCCTGCAGCAGCAATGAAGCCATGGTTCAGCCCTATTCCCCCTCCTTTCTCTTTCCCACCCTAAGCCTCCTTGCCTCTGCCTCCCATCATCTTTCTCTGATCTTTGTAAATCTCCCCAGCTCCTCTTTTTGACCCAGAAGCCACTTGGATGCCTTTTACAACCAAAACCTCAACTGCCCCCAACCACCATCCCTCTCTTGGGCCAAGGCTTTGTGACTTTAGTCCTCAAGGTGCTCAAGACACCCAAATTCCCTGCGTCTGCCACCTTCTCAGAAAGCCTTTCCTTCCCCATCTCTCATCCATGTAACACTCATGAAATTTCCTATGGCAGCGTTCCTCCAGGGAGGTTTCTCTAAGTTGTCTATCCTGAACACGGATTTCGGTAAAGATCTGAAGTACAGGGAGAGAAGATGGATGGTCTAAATGGTAGAGGTTAATCCAGGGCTCTGGGTTACATTCCTGCCCTGACACAATCCCTGCATGGGACCTCCATGGGTCTCTTCATCCCTCTGCTATGTAAAAGAAGCCCTTTAGGTTGTTGCACCAGTCAGGTGGGGTTAGTGGATGTAGTTGTGGGCTATACCACGGGTCCTTTTTCCTCCCAGCTGCACCATTGTCCCTCCCTGGTTCACCCCCTACCTTCTGATGAGCACCAGCATCACCGCCAAGCACTGAGGAAAATCATCCCAGTCTCAAATCTATGAAGCATCCAAGGTCACAGCTGGCCCTGGCACTAATCTCCCCTCCCTTGCCATTTCATGTGCAAACAGCATGATGGCCAGAAGCCTCCCCCCTCATCATTTTTTTACAAGTTTTAGAATATTTGTTACTTTTTTTCACAGCACAATCCTGGACATCCACAGCTGGCCAAGAACCTTCGTTTTCTTTCTCAGAAAATATTTAGCCTTTTGTTGTAGCAAAAAAAAAAAAAAAAAAAAAAAAAAAAAAAAAAAAAAAAGTAAAGGAAAAGAAAGGTTCAAAACCATGAAATCAGTACAACCTACTAATAAGACAGGTATTTAAATAAAACCCAAATGCAGTATTGTTCAGGCAACTGCCTATTTTTTAATACATCAGGTTGACAGCATAATAGCAGGCAGGATGAAAGGTGCGACTCGAGGACGGGGTTGGCGTCCGCACACCAGGAAAACAGAAGTGCTGCCCCATTTCCTGTGCTGCAGCAGAGTATTTCTGATGTCTGGGGCTGCCGGGGACTTAACTCTGAATTAATGATTACACACAATACCCTCCTTTCTCCCCTCCCTGCAGGACAGCGAGGGCCAGCCTCACCGAATGACTGTGGGCAGGCAGGCACGGGTCACGGGGGATTTAGATATTTCACAGCAGCTTCAAAAATTTAGACACTGCAACCTGAAGGCTTCTGAAAACATCAAGCTTCACATAAAAGTCCTGATATTTCCCTACTTGAGACAACTGCTCTCACCTCAGCCGCGCTGCCTGTTCCACGCTCCTTTTCCAGCACGTAAAATCACAGTTTATTCAGTACAAAGTAACTACACTATGATAAAAACTATAAGCATATCATTCAAATGCTTTATTGGTCAAATAGATGGATGCTTTTATTAGTCCAACCTTTTTTGTAATGGAGTGCCACTGATGACCCAGTGTTAGCCTCATTCCCTGCTATTAATCACACTTCTAAGAGCTCATTTTGCTTTAAAATCTTAAGAAATTGCTATAATTTAAAGACATGGTGTCTACATAATGGGAAATGCTTCACAGATTGTATCATTCCATATAACACAGAATTTTTATGGCAATGCTGACCACGATACCAAGGTATTACAAAACTTGAATATAATATTTTTAATACAGAAAATCTAAATGTAAACTTCCTTTTGCGTTTGTGGTTTGCCACATCCATAATGTTTTAATCACAGCCTTTTGGGAGTTGCAGTTTTCAACTGCATGTGGCTTACATAGATTAACACTACAAAAACACTCCCTGAACAAATATAAACAGAACAAAACAGAATTAAATAAAAATTAAATAAAATACAAGGATGGACCATGAGAGAAAGACTGTCCAAGCTAAACTTTTACAATTTTCACACAAGGCATTTTATCCTTTTGTTGACTATATTATCTCCTTCCTTTTTTGCACAGGGAAAACCGATGATGTTTACTGTGAAAAACTTTTACGACAAAGTGGAAGCATCTTACGAATTTACCTACACAGAGAATTAAATTAATATAATGATGGTCCTAACCCATATTATTAAAATGTACTTTGCAAAATGTTTTGACAATGTTGACTGCTACAGGAGGGAAAACACATTTAAGACAATTTCAGCCAAATGCAGAAGCAGAAGCCTTTCATTTTTCAAATGCAAAGTAAAAAGCATCTTTAAACACCTTCTCATGAAAGAAAATGCAGTGCAATTATGTTATATGGCACACACAAAAGCATGTTCTTTTCCTCAGTTCTCTAACAAGATATTAGTACCTCCTGGCCTTAGGAATATTATGTGTAAATCACATCATATTCATAGTGTCTGAATTAATTATAATAGGAGCTGGAGAGAAATGTTAACTTTCCAGGTTGTTGCTAAGGATTAGCCCTTGTTTACAATTCTGTATTTATAGAACAAGAAAAATTTGTCAAATGAAGGGCAAAGAGGAAAGTAAGAACACAAATTTAGCTTTGATTTCAAAACAAATCAGATCTTGCAACCATTCCCTGAGAAGAAAACCACAGTTTTTAATGTGAAGATGCAAATGAGTCTCAGAATATAAAAATGTTTTATAATTCTGTGCATTCAACACTACTAGATGTTATTTAAAGAATTTATGTTAACATTTCTCATCCTCGCACAGCAAGTCCAAGATGCTGCAAACAGCATCTATTTAAAATGGATCGTGTTGCTGTGGGGCACGGGGTAGCTCAGGATGCTGGTGCAGAAGGGAGCAGGGCATTTGGCCCCCTGGCACCAGACTGGGATTCATGGACTACTCCAAAGGGGTTAACAAGGCAGCAGGCAGGAGGAACAAGCCCCTTGCCTTGAACAAGCAGAACAATGGCTACAAGGAGATGTGCAGATCCATCCTGAGGGGAAGTCATGACTCTCAAAACCACTGCAAAGGACACGATGGTCTTCCCAAATGCAGTGGATCTGTGAGGTGAACAAACACCTCAAGAAGAAAGGCACTCAGGAACCCAAGAAAGGTCCTTCATGCTAAACATGGTATTTCTGCTGAGCCTCATGAGGCTGGATGGCTGAAGGCTCAAAGTCTGTGGCATGGGGTCCCAGCGAGCAGGGAGCCAAAGCTCTGCAGGGACTTGCAGGTCTCAGGCACCTTGGCAGAACTGGCCAGGGAAGTTTGTACTGCTCCCTATTCTGAGGATAAAGAAAGCACTTCGGCCTCCAGCACTTTCATTTCTTTGCACAAACAAAGGCACACCCACTACAATTAAATTGCAAAATCCTTTTCATTAGGACTCCTTGTTTTCACACACTTCAAGCCTTCCGAGACCTGCAGTCTCTCTCAGGCTCCCATCAGTGTGTGCCTTGTGTGTGGAAAACTAAGCGAGGACTCTTTAGAGGTTTCAGTCTATGGAGAAACAAATGGAAAAATGCTTTTTCCCCTTAAAAAAAGCCCTGTAACCACCAACTTCTGAGCAGGGTGACTTGCAAAAACACTGGGCATCCACAACGGAGAGCATCTAACCCCCCACAAGAATCAGGCCCATAACACAATATAAAAAAATGCACTTAGCTAAGCTTTTGTGGAAACACAGATGGACTCTTTGCCTTGCCCTGTCCAAGGGTTGTGGTTCTCAGATTACAGCAAGGACAGAACAATGCATCAGGGATACCAAATATGTCTGTGCACACTGGTGTGTAAGCTAACACACAAACACACACCCACACCCACACACGTTACTCAAACACCCAGCACACCAGTTCAAATCAGCCAGAACAGCGTAAGGAGGACAGAAGAGGTGCCTTCATCCCCAGTTTTTTCTTCATGTTTTCTTTCCCAGGAATAGCTCCAGTCTTGGTCCAGAGCAAGGATTCCACCCATCACATTTCTGTGCAGGAGATGTGTACACGTAGCACATGTTCCTCAACAGCCACACACATGGATCCCAAGCACCCAAAAATACAGTTGGTCCTCTCCACACTGGCCCAATAGAGAAGCGGGAAAACAAGCATCATTTTTTTTCACCTCAAAGTTTCATCCTGTGCCTGAGAAAACTCCCTAAAAAAGCTCTGTCGAAACCAATTTGTTTCTAACTCCCCCAAAAAAGCACATATGCCTACTTTTGAGTCAGGATGAAGGAAACCAAGTTCTTAATCCCACTTCTGCATTCACCCGTGGCTAAGGAGCAATGCCCACCTCCAATCCCCCATCAGCCATGGCTGGGAGAGGGAGAGGCAACAGCAGAGAGGATTTGCAGGACACCACATGAGCCTCTCCAGCTTGCCTTGGCCAAAAACAGTGAACAATCCTGAGCACCCCTGTGGCTGCCCATACCTTTTTCATGCACGATGCCAATGCAACAGAAAGACTCCCGACAGACAGCACTGTGGCCCCATGACCTCTCAAGAACCAGCTGTTCAGCCCTGGGCTGCGAGGGTCCTTCACAAGCTCTGCCAAGCTCGGCAGAGGTTGCTCTGTGCTCCAGGAAATGGCCTTTCTGGTGCTGAACCCCTGGCAGCAGATGGAGGCTGTTTGCAACCAGAAATGAGTGTTTAATGTTCAAAATCTGCACTGAAGACAGTGTCTGAACATCTCCAGCCGCATGCAGGTGCTTGGTCCCACAGATGTGCTGGCCCCTGAACACTGTAGAGCTAAGGCATGCGGCTCTCTGCTCCAAGGGCTTGTGAAAGAGAAGGATACACTCTATTTACAGCCTATTCCAGACAAGACTATTCAATGTCAGGATGTACCATAAGAGGGTAATTTGCACCCTAAACTGGATTGTACAATACCACAGTCACAGACCGTATGATCTCTTCGTTTGGATTAAAACCGTTTGCACAAGTCAAAGCAGAACAAGGAGAGTAACAAAACATACAGTGTATTTTGTTCCCCACTTGCAGCCACATATTTCAACTGCCTCAGCCGAATTCTTAGAGTAAACACAGCTTTAAAAGAAAATAACTTGAATAAAGAGCTTCTGGAAAGTTCTGACTGATTATGCATGCAAGAATTCTGCTACTGCTTCCTCCCATCATCTGAAAAATAAACCAAACACCCAACTTCCACAACTATCTACAAAAGTTCTATTTTTCTGAAACATGTTACAATACTATCTGAGGTCTGCAAGTTATAATG